>NW_026042398.1:2500-107770 GCF_023856365.1 Brienomyrus brachyistius | reverse complement strand
CAGTCATTTCCTGTGTGTGTGGTCTGCTACTCGGAGGCACACGACCAGCATGGCGTAAATCCCACTTTGGCCCAGATGGAGAACTGCCTTGTTCCACAGCCCTACCGCCTTTCACCCTGTGGTCAGATCTGCCATGACCCTGCAATCCCCAATCCAAGCACTGGGCACATGGCAGAGCCCAACAGAACCAGAGATACAATGGACCGAATCAACAGTCACTTCACTTCCTTCACACACACACACAACAACACAACATAATGACACTGACATGACAGTGGTGTCCCCCAAACACAGACACAGGCTGAAGGACCTTATGAGTACTGCCTATGTAAACCTCGCCGATTCCCCCCCACCCCCCCCCCCCAAACTAATAGTTAATTGCATCAAGCTGCCACATGCAAGACGTCATCGTAAATCAGAACCCTCCGTGTCGCTTGGCAACTGAGCCCAAACATTCCAACTGGGTTGGTCGCCGTGCCAACAAAACCCACTCCCATTGCCTTCCGTCCCCTGCAGCCCCGTCTGGCTCCAGCAACCGGATCGCAGCCCATTTTACAACCTAAAGCAAAAGGCCACCAGCACACGCACTGACAGCAAGACATAAAACCCGCACACGGCCTGACTTGAGTCGGCACCTTAGCCACAGTCTAGCAAAAATAAAACCAACAAAGAGGGGGGGCAAGAGAGAAAGGTGATAGTGGTCGTGATAACCACAGTTTAAAAAAAAAAAAAAAAAAAAAAAAAAAACTCCCATTAAAGCAACAACACCAGGACCCAAAACCCCCCATCAAGGTCAGCTGAACTGAAGCTATACTGATGGAATGCATAGAAGGCCTAGAATAAACTACAACCCCTCCCTAAAATTAAACTAGGTTGCAAACTCAAGGAGTGGGAGGGGGGGCATGTCATCCGTTTTCTATGGGGGGAGGGGTCTGTTCCCCAGAATGCACCAAATTTATTCCCTCCGCATCCATCCATCCATCCATCCTCCTACCTCTAATCCTGGTCAGTGGGGTTCATGGGGACTGAGTCCCCATACATTTTTATCTAATCTTCCAGCAATGTTTAGGAAAATATTGGGGGCCCCAGGGCTCCATGATGGCTCTGCTGTAGGTCAAGAGGGTCCCCCAAAATTAGATGAATATGCAGACCAGCCCTCCCCTAAGAAGCAGCAGAAAGGAGGAGGATCTGCTTACATCATTCCCTGGGTCCCACCACAGGCTTACAGACCAGCCATGATTTGGTGCCCCACTGGCCCACGATGGAGAGCACAGAAGCAGCTCTGTGACAGATGATACCGCACTAGCTTTTCAGTTTGAGCGTACTAAAAGATTACGTCAGACCTCCTTAAAGTGCAATTCAGTAGTTTGTATTCCTCATGCACAGACCATTTCGTAGGCGGATCACCCCAGAACCAAGCCCGTCCCGAGAATCTGAACACCTTCTAATGGCAGAGTCGAAGCAGCTAAAAGGTGTAGAAACCAGACGCCCCGGACAGCGCTGGTGTGAAGAGGAGCCAAAAATGACAGCGGACACCGAAGGTGACAGACTGCCAAGTGGCCAGAAGTGGACCCAGCCAGTTCCCGTCTTAAAAGCCTCCTTTCCTGGGCCGGCACCTTTGCGGATTCTGGTTGTCATGTTAACTCAACAGTCTAGCTTTTAATGGCATCAGAGGTAACCCAGAAAGTTACAACACAAACACACACCTTCATTCATTCCTATGGACATAACCCTAATCCTAACAATGACAACCTTATGCCTATGGTAAGTAACCAATCAAAATACAAGACTTATGGTTATACATAGTTTGAGCGCAGGCACAGATTTTTATAAAATTGAGGTTATCCTTGCGGGGGACCGGAAAAAATGTCCCCTCAAGGTCAAAATAACAGGTTTGTATCACATTGTAGAGAAATCTGGTCCCCACAAATGTAATAATCTCTCCTCTCTCTCTCTCTCACACACACACACTTAGCAGGAGGCATCCAAGCGAGGCTGATGAGATGAGGGCGGGAACAGAGACAGAAAGGAAAGCAGTGGACAAAAAAAAAAAAAGAAAAAAAAAAGAATGTGAGGTAAGAGACCCCCCCTCCCCCGGCTCACCAGAAGATATCCATCAAAACGATCACAGCACCTCTCTCCCACCCAAAGGCATATAGACCTGGGGGCAAGTGGGACCACAGGGACAGTCACATGCATGTATCCCCTTTACCTGTGGTGGGGCAGTGCCCCCACTCAGCATGCATGCCCTGCAGCAGGAAAACCACTAACCACCACTTTCTCGCGGGAAAATCCCAGCCCCCCCCCCCCCCCAAAAAGTGCTGCAATTCATTTTTATCATTTCCATGTATAACACACACACACACACACACACACACACACACACACACGTGCCAGAATCCTTAACTGGTTCCAGACAGGACGTACAAGCGATGAAAACACTCCCCCCCCCCAAAGAACGCCATACCACTGGAATTCTGAAATCGGGGTGGGATACAATATGGGGCAGCAGAACAGAGGATGTCACAGGAAACAGGACCAGACACCCCCGGGAACAGCAGAGAACGGTGAGAAGCGGAACCAGAAAACACCGGGATGCGGATGCAGATGGAACCCGGATACGGAATTCTGGCGGCACTGCAGTAGGGGGACCCAACGGGACCCTGAGGAGCCAAACACACACACCCGGAGTAGACAAGTCCCCACAGAGAAGCAGGGAACATGATACAAACCACGATGCATCTCTGCCAAAATGCCTAGCACAGAACGTAACGCGTTCTTTTGGGGGGGGCCACACCCAGGACGTCGGAACAGTCTGCCCGCTGTTCAGTTTCCCATTTTCACGGTTCACATTTCCTCCCCGATCGTCATCACTTCCTTTAGGCTGACTGCAGCTTTTCTCTATCCTGTGTTAAACAGCCCCCCTCCGCCCGCCCCCCCCCCAAAAAAAAAAAAAAAAAAAAAAAAAAAAAACAGACACAGCATTTACACTCTCATGGACCTCGGTACTCATACTACACAGTGAGAGGCCCCCCCCACCCCGCTCAAGATCACGACGTCAGAGACCGTGTCCAATGCGTCACGTCATACTCATCCCCCCCCGGGGAAAGGAATAGAGGCAGGACACCCCTATACAAGACAAGGTCACCACGGTGATAAAAGGAGCTTATTAAGCACAGTCCGGCGATGTCGTCGATGTAGGAGCCTGGCACTGGGGATATGGGGGTGGGTTTAATGAGAGGGACGAGGTGTTGAACGGGGCCCCCAAAACAAGCTGTCCGCTGCAGATTTCTTGGACCTACCTCCACGCTGCGATTCCTAATCGTGCCCGGGAAGCGACTCGCTGGCCAACCGACGTCAAAGCAGGACGCGAGGGAGAGGGCAAGGGGGCGTGCGCGAGGGGGAGGGCAAGTGGGCGTACGCGAGGGGGAGGGGAAGCGGGCGTACGCGAGGGGGAGGGGGAAGCGGGCGTACGCGAGGGGAGGGGAAGCGGGCGTACGCGAGGGAGAGGGGAAGCGGGCGTACGCGAGGGAGAGGGGATGCGGGCGTACGCGAGGGAGAGGGGAAGCGGGCGTACGCGAGGGAGAGGGGAAGCGGGCGTACGCGAGGAGAGGGAAGCGGGCGTACGCGAGGGAGAGGGGAAGCGGGCGTACGCGAGGGGAGAGGGGGAAGCGGGCGTACGCGAGGGGGAGAGGGGGAGCGGGCGTACGCGTGCGGCGCCTACAACAGGCCCGCCTGGCCTCCGTCAGGCTGAATGGGGCGGCAGCCCAAGGCTATAAGACATGCCCACTTTGTCCATTTACCCAATGGATGCTTAATAAAAATTATGACAAATTAAATTATTAGGGAACAATTGTCCATCTACTAACCACTTACCCTGGTCAGGGTCAGAGGGGGGCCTGGGTGCCTCCCCCAGGCCACACAGTGCACCAAGCTGGGGTACATCCTGAACGGGATGCCAGTCCATCATATGGCGAGCGCACACGCACACAGGGCGTACCTATCCAAATGGGGACCCTCCACTCATTTCTACGTGGGAAAACCCTTATGTCAATCAAAACACCCCTAACCGCTACACAGTCCTAACCTTAGGTAACCCAATGTACAAGACAATTTGGCATCATCACTGCATTCACAGATTTTTATAAAACTGAGGTTATCGAAACAAAATTTGAAAATGTTCCCAAAAGTAAGGAAGTTTCAGGTTTAACCACACTTTGGGAACATTTTGGTCCCCAAATGTGATCTATGCACGCGACGCACGCACCACCACACTGCTGTGAAAGAGCATTGTGCGATTTCCTCCCGCAAGCTTGTTTTGTTATTAGGCAGAATTTGCATGCATAGGAGGAATGGTGCATGGCTTAGTGGGTGAAGGATGCTATACCAGTGATCAGAGGCCACTGGTTCAAATCCCAGACTCAGCAGTGATGTTACTGTCAGACCCTTGAGCAAGACCTTTAACCCCCAATTGCTCCAGTGACCATCTGTACGTGGCTTGGGATAAAATAACGTAAAAGCGGGAACTTACAGACTGCAATTAGCCTAGCATGTCGAGAGGGAAATCATAAAGAGAGAGTGTGAAGGTGTAAATGGCACACAGGTCCGAACAGAGCAGGGTTTCAAACCTCCGACCCCGCAGGAATGAGGCGATAGTGCACCCCATTGAGCCGGCCCTATTGGGGAACAGATATCAGTAATTGTACACAGGCCAGTGCACACAGACACAGCCCCACACTCCATTTTGCAGAGAATAATACTGTCCCGTCAGCCCTTTGGCTATTCCTCCCCCAGTCATTGCAATACATGACAAAAAGCATGGATTGGAAAATGCGTCGCTCGGGGTCGGCTGTGGCGGCGGACAGCGGGGGGGGCCCTCTCAAAGGGGCGGTCGCGGTCGAGCTTGCAGGCCCCGCGGCGCGCTTTCCCGGGCCGTCGTTGCCGGCAGTGACCGCCGGGGTTTCAAAGCCAGGACAGGACAATGCAGGCCCTGTTGCAGCGACCACATCTGAAGGGGGGACCGCCAAGGGATGGTGGTTACGGGGGGCAGAGAGAGGGGAGGCATGCGGGCCGCAAGAATGGTAAGGGGGTGGCAGGGGGGTGGACAGGACGGTGTCCCCACACAGACTCTCCAGGGACCAAGCAGTGACGGTGGGGGGGTTTTTCAGGGAAGCTCCAACACACACACATGCTGAAGGAGGGGGGCTACAGATGGAGGCAGTCGAGACCCAGTGTCCCCCAGTGCTACTTGTCCTAGCCAGGATTCTTATATGCTGTTCAGCTTATGGTGGGAGGGGGCAATAAAGGATGGAAAATGAGAGAGATGTCAAACACCCCCCCCAGGACAGGAGTGAAATAGGTGAAGGCAGCATAGCACATAGAATAATGGTAGTTTGGGGGTGTGCAGAGGTCGGCCAAGGATAAACGGGACCGTTTTTAATTTTTGGGAGCCGGTTAATTTAAAGGATAGAAAAAAAAAGGGCAGAATGGGACAGGAAAGAGGAAGGAAGGACATGCTTAGTCACGGGGAAGAAGCCGCCCTCCCCAGAAAATGCTGACGGCAGGTGTGTGATCACCGTGTCGGCACTGGGGCCGTCCACATGCACGGGTCTCCAGGACCGCTGGCATAAGCATGTGCATCTTTACTGCATTCATTTCATATTACATTTGACACATTTTACCCCCCAAAGCGACATACATTTCTGAGTAAGCAGGGTAGCATTCGAACCAACACCTCTGACCACAAGCACACTGCCCTAACCTGCTGAGCCACACAATGTGCAAGTATAGATTGGGGGCAATGACAGAACTCGGCCCTTGTGTGTGCGCGCACCAGACAGACACTACAGCGTAGGGACCAACAATAAACCTGCTATTTTGACGTTGTCTTGATGTTTTGATTTTAGTGCGTCTCCAGGCTTGATGAGTGACCCAAACTCCCCATGGACCTGCACGCCCCAGTCCTCCCCTTGGGATCACATGACACTGCACCACAGAAACCATCAGGAAACTGAGACACTGAAACTGGGGGGGGGGGGGGGGGGGGGGGGGGCAGTTTCGAGGGAATCTCACCCTCAGTCACTGAGGGACACACCTCCCTTTAAGGTCCTGACTCCCCATTCCCAACACCACACTCTCCTTCTCTTAAAGGCAGGGAGGTCATTCTTTGGCAACCAGAATCTCTGGAGGTCAAGAACATAATTAAAAGAAAAAGGACTTGGCTTTACATTAATTTGGCTCAGGCTGCTGTGAGAGACTCCCAGGTAATAAGCTAGTTATTCTAACCAAAAAAGGCCAGACCCTCCACTCCAAGCAGGGCTGCTACCAGCCTGCGAGGACCCTCCCTCGCAGCTCGGGCAATCTGCTGCGTTACTCTCCAAAGTCGCAGTTCCTGCCGCAGTAAGGCTGGGTGGCGGGGCGGGGGAGCAACTCCCCCCTAGCACTGGTAAAGGAGGCCCTTCATGCTGCCGGTCTGTTCAGAAATATGGGAACATGCGGCGAGGGAGGGGCGGGCGGACAGTGTGGGGAACACGAAGAGGGGTCGCGACACGGGCGAGTCACAGCGCGCAGGGAGAGGGAGGAAAAGTAGGTCAGCCCCACCTCCGTTATGAATCCTTCTGGCTTATGAGAGGAGTGTGAGCAAAAGCACAAGGACGCGAGGCGTGTGTGTGTGTGTAAGTTACCCTGAAATCGGGTTTCCTCAAGTCAAACTCCCCACCGTTACTTCTGCAGGACCACAGCATCGCAAACCCCACCCCCCTGAGAGGCCTAAATGACTCCAGTTCAGACAACAGTTACCACATTATCTTAGGACGGAGCCCCCTTCCAGAAAAAACCCTGACCAAAGCCACCGAATTTCCCATCATGACGCAGCCTGATCAGCTCCACGGCACCATCACCCCCCCCCCAATATAAATCCCCCCCCCCCCCGATAAGTCCCATTGACAAGCATTATTAAAAACTTCCAGGACAACAAACAAGCACAAAGTAAGGTGGATTGTTGATGAAGGGGGGCACAAACAAGCAAACATTGTTTATACTACCCTAACCCCACACAGCCCTCTGGACCTGTAACATGGAAAAAATTAAAATATAAGCGGCTGTCAGCCATTAGATGTTAGGAATAGGTCAGAGGATGAGTGAAGGTGTGCAGGACACCCTGGGGGACACCCCCAGCCTTAGTTAGAAGCAGCATGCAATGGCCCTTTAGCTGAAAGCACCAAAGTGAGCCCCCCCCACACAGCAATCAGCACTGGAAGCTTCATTCTGCTAAAAGCTCCGAGGGCTCCTGCCCCTAGATTGCCTGTGAAGATCATGTGGTCCCTTAGGAAAGAAGACAATGGTAACTATCAATGGAAGCCGATTGAGCCCACTGACCTCCGCTTCCCCCCCTCCAAGAAGCAACACTACCTGCAAGAACCCCAGCCAGCCAATGAAAGTGGCAGCTCAGAGAGGGTCATCTTAATCCTCCCAATCATGTGGCAGCGGTAAGATGCAGGCTAACAGGACGAACACACCAGCCCCCCCCCCCCCCCGGGACCGAGCTCGCCATGAATAATATAATCAGATTGCACCTCTGGGCCATTTAGGGGACGCGGAGGTGGCCAGCGAGCACTGGCTCCCTGTGGGCCAAACGCCAGCCTGCATCTGCACAGTGAATCCCAAGGAGAGGGAAGTCAGTCACCATGCAGGGACTGCCCTGCATCAGTGCTACTCTTTAGGGAACAAACATGGATGTATGGATTGGATGGCAGGTAACCACTGTAACCACACACACAGGTTTGTAATTATACCTTTGTGGGGACTCCATTCATTTCAATAGGGAAAAGCCTAATCCCAACATCACAACCTTAACCCATATCCAGTCCTAACCTTAACCATAAGTAACCAAACTAAATACAAGACTTGTATTTACAGATCTTTGTGACCACTGGAAGCTACCAGAACAGCCTGGGTTAGGAAGCAGCCATAAGCAGACCAGGTCCAACCAAAACGTTAAGATTATGCAGGCACTCCCCCGCCTCCCTGACATGGTACAGTCCCACAACCCAGCTGCACAACCTGTCTCTCAATGAAGGTACTAGAATGGAAGTCTATTTTTCAGGAGCACATTTTCATTTGTTCAGCTCGATGGTCCATTAGGTCAAGCTTACATGCTTATCCTGGGGGGGGTGGGGGGGGGGGAGACTTCAAGAGCCGAAACAGCAGCAGGATAGTGAGCGAGTGACCCTGCATGTGTACATGCACAGGATGGAGGTTGCGAAGATGATCGGCCCTCACAACAAAACTGACAAAATAAAAATAAATAAATAATAAATAAAAAATCACACACAAGCACACACTAACACAGCCAGTCTCCAATTTCCACAAACACCATTCACTAGGCACTTTAAGAACGTTGCCCACAATGCACTTCACAGCCTACTGCCCGCATCCTGCATCGGAGAATTCGGTTGACGCAACATGTACAGTCTGCGATGAGTGGTGACATATGTACATGCATGTCCCAGGGAACCCGCAAAATGTGTGCTTCCTCTTCCAAAGAGCCCCCACCCCAACCCAGTAAGTCTGCTAGTCAGAGACACACCCACAGGAAGTCCTACAAGCGGAGTTAGCAAGACCAGAATCAGACCCCAGGACAGGCAACAAAAAGGCATGAGATCCCAGCCAGTTTTCACTGGCATATTCTTTATCCAGCTGCCTAGTCTTACATGCTTACACCGTACAACACAAAGGATCAAGCAAACAAAAGGGTTATATGAGGGTAAAGAGGGAACAAGTAAACAAAAACTGACCAGCTGGTGGAGGAGGATTACTCCACCTGCATTGATCAGTTATCAGAAGAGTTTCACTCCAAGTGCATTAGCTCTGTTCCTTTTTCCATATACTCAGGGGTCTTGGGCACCCCACGGAAATTTAGGTCTTTGCTCAATTGCTTTCAGTCCATCTCTCATCCAACCCAGGGGGGATGGGAGGGGAAGTCATAGAATATTCCTTTGAGCATACCAAGGGGGCACCCCCCGATGATGGATTTACAGACTTGCAGCCCCCTTCCCCCCCAACATGCACAGACTGTCCTAAATTTCTTGACAGGTGGTGACCTCCACCGCTCCGCCCCCATGCTCTACAACACTTAAAACCTAGCTGCTCTAATCCCCCCCCAGATTCATCTCACGTTCCTTAAGAGTTAACCCCCCCCCCCCCCCCCCCATTTTGGCACAAGTTACTAATTGGAGATCTGATGCATCAAGCTGCAACCAATCAAACCAAGAAGATATTTACTGTTCATTAATTGCATTATCACCTCTACTGACGGGGCCCATTGAAACAGGAGCCCGGGTCCAGTAACAGGAGAACCGGCGCCATAGGGGCAATGGGTAGCATTTCCTCACTGCTGCCAGGTCAAGCAGGACAGTCGCTTCACCCTCCAGCTTTTCCCGCATAAACTCCGCTTATCTGGCGAGGTTTAAGACCAGCCTCCAGCCTCGCGCTCTACCTGGGACAAGAGCGGGGGGGGGGGGGGGGGGGGAAGAGAGCACCTCCACTGAATTCCTGCACCATGATTAACACGAGGGTGACCGCCGCTTCTGCATCAGGATGCATTTTAATAAGGGGGGAGGGGGGCCAATCAATTAACAGCTCAAGTATACAAACACACATGCCCACACACACACACACACACACAGGCCTGTGCAATGATTTACAAGGAATGCAAGACTGGGGGGGGTAGAGGGGGTATGAAACGAGGGCACCACCCTCCTGGCCAACCACAGGATTAAGAGTCAGGACCAGCCGTGATCAGGTAGAACAGGGCTCAGCGAGGCCCGATGCAAGAGCAGCTGCCACACTGCCAATTGAGCTCAGGAGGGAGCAAAGTCCCCGGCAAATCCCACAGGAGCTGGCCGGCATCTCAATCCCTCGGAACACGCAGCCGGTTTTCCCAGCATGCCCGTCACCTCCAGGACAAAAATCTCAAAGCCCAGCAGTTAAGGCCTTTGTTAGTAAACCTGAAATGTCACCGCGACGCAGCCCACACAAAACACCACAACAAACAGGCATCAGAAAAACTCCTCTCCTTATCGCCCTTTGCCACACGCCAGAGTAGAACATTTTTCATATTGATAAAAATACACAGAGGGTCTTTACAAAGAAACAGCACTTGCTCACAGAAGAGATGGAATAATTAGGGTTGTTTGTCTGAGGATTAAGCTGCCGTCTTAAAAAAAAAAAAAAGTAAATGAAATAGGATTAATGGCGAAACATTTCGTGTTGGGGAGGGGAGGGGGGATTGGAAGTCCAACACATCTCAAAGACAAAATCAGGGTCTGTTGAGTATCAATTCAAACCCCCCCCCCCCCCCCACCAGCCATTTACAGAAGGAATGTTTCCAGAGTTCGGATTCGCTCCTCCATGTTCCTATCCAGCCCCCCGTATTTAACTACCTGACTCTCACCAGAGCACCAGGCACCCGTACAAAGCTGAGAGATTTACACCAACGCGGTGGGGCTGCCAAGTAGCATACGCGTGCGGAACACAAACGTGCTCGCAGTGGACGATCTGCCAGCTGGTAACACACAGGAGCCACAAGCCCTTACCCAGAACGTTCCGGAGGGTTCCGGAAGACGTCTCTCTCAATAAGCCAACACCAGCCTCTCCACTTTGATGCTGAAAGGCAGATGCGATGCTACTCGGGAGGGAAGACCAGCGGCATGGGCTATTCTGCCAACAACTCCAGGGATTTGGAACTACATCGGGAGGAGGGGGGGTCAGGGCAGGAGGGTAACAACATCAAAAGGAGAGCCTCACATGCTCTCTGTGGGGTTCAGTAATCCCCAGCCCTGCTGCCCTTCAGTATGACAGGCAGAATTAACCCCCCCCACCCCACCCCCACTTCCTTAAGCTGACTATCATCCCCCCCCCCCAACAAGAACAGGCCATCAGGACCCCTTCACTTCCATTAAGGCAATAAAAGCGCCATTAAAAAAAAAAAAAAAAAAGGAGAAACGCCAGTAAGGGCAGCAGCACAGTGACGATGTACCGGCATCAGGCCCGGATTGAGTTAACCTCACATTAGTCTACTAATGTTTCAGTTCCCATGTGATTGGAGGTTTCCATTGACTGAGGGGAGAGAGCGAGAGAGAATGGAAGAGGGAAGTGAATGAAGGCAGTGGAACAAGAGAGGCGAGAACGCAGAAGCATGACTACGATAAAGGAGTGTAAAAAGGAGACCATACAGAAACAGACAAGAGAAAAGGATGGGGTAGAGTGACAGGGGATGAGAAGGGATGAGAAAGATGACAGGGTGGAAAAACATCTCAGTAGCAGGAAACTGGTCACAAGGAGATGTGTGGCTAACAGACATTTAATCAGTAGGTGTGTGTGTGAAGCAATGTACACGTGAGGATCAGTGAGTAGGGTTAGGGTTAGGTACGGTGCCTGGAGCAACTGGGGTTCAGGGCTTAAAGGTAACATCACCCTGCCAGCCGCACCATTTGACCCTTCTGACCAAAGACAGTTCTAACCCCCAGAGCCCCACATCATTCCATTTCAAAAGGGGAGCATTGGCCTCCGGTCCAAAAGGGGGGTGCCGTTTCCAGATTCAAATAAGTCACAAGGCATTTTACAAGCACAATCTGCATGTTCTCTCTTACTGGACAGGATGACAGCCTGTCAGCATGTCAACATTTTCCCCATAAATACAGACACCTTTGATCTGTATTTTATGTTAATTTGTGTTAAGCAGTAGGACATGACAAATAAATACTGGAATCTTGAAGGACTGATTTAATAGCAGTGAAATGTCAGCTGTTTGTAGATCAGTGGTCCATCTTGAAAGCCCACTGAGATCACCAAAAAAAAAACCACTCATGAACTTGCATACGTTCTGGGCCGACACCGATCAGTCGTGCCATTAAAACGGCCGCCCTCTGGATCTCCAGTGATCTCATGCACAAACAGGAAAAATAACATTTCACAGGGTGGCAGCGAGCTGCTTTTCCTCCAGATCCTCACAGCCGCTGCTGCCAATCAGAGTGCAGTTTACAACCTCCTCTGAACTACCTGGGGGGGAGGGGGGGACACAGTAAAAGGTCATATTCCTGTGGGGCACGTCTGTGTGTGGAGGGACATCCCCACCCCCACCTTGGCTCAAGCATCATCTGTCACAGTGCGGGCTGGTCAACATCTTAACCCAAACCTTATACATGCAAAAGTACTAGGGCAGCTGCTTGATATAATCAGAATCTTAACCAGGTTGGAAACAGGACTACACACCCCCCCCAAAGCCATATTCAGCTTTAAGAGCGTGTCAACAACCCCAGTACATTTTGCTACTTCCGCTTTAAATACTCCTTTCCAACTTAGGACTAAGGGAGAGTATGGAAGTCACTGCTGCCAGTGGCAGATGCAAGACAAAGTTTTCAAAAAAAAAAAAAAAATAAATTAAACGCGAAGTGAGGACCTTTCCTTAGAACGAAACGCAGCATAACTTTCCCGCACGTTTAATGTGCGGTCGCAGACGAGGGTATTCCTTACCTGTCACCATGCTAAGATTTTTTTGTGTCTTTTATAGCACTATTTTCGGGGGGGGGGGGGGGGAGAAATGACAGCGCTAAGCGCACGGTGTTCCAGCAGCCGGATGGTAAAAAGCACTCGGCGCATATGATAAGGACGACAGACCGGGGGAAAGGAAAGAAAAAAATAAATAAGGAGCTCAGTGTTCAGATATCACTTTAGATTGTAGCCATGCAAGACTATCTGACCGATGACTAACGTCAATTTACTTGGCAGGGCAGCATCGGGGCAAAGGGTAGGGGCCGTTTCTCGCATTACTCGCCATGCAGAAGTAGGTATGCGCCTCGGGAATAGGTGAAACGCAAGGTCGGATGGCGCATCAGCGGGCGCTTCCATAGCTGCTGCGAATTAAACTCCTGAAGAGTCATGCCGGACCTGGGTTATACTTTAAAGGCAAGGGCATCGCGTAGTCACAGGACTAAAACGAGGAAGAAAGCATAACGGGAATCCCATTACCGGGGGGGGGGGGGAACATCGGCACTCCCCTGTCGATGGCAACTGTTTCAACAAGGATTCAGTAGCCTATGTTTCAGCACCATCAAACGACAATGACGGGCACGACAGGTGCCTCAGTGCCCCCTTGCTGTCCCCTCCCCTCGCCCAACTCAAGGTCTCCTCCTACACGGCTTTTAAAGATCCTCAACACAAAGTCTCCGAGGAATTAATTATCCATCACGCATTGCTGCATGGAAACAATTTTAATTTACCCAAATACTGCTGCTGAAATCAGGACGCCTGAGACAAGTCTACGCAAAACTATATATGGAACATATGACTACATGATTCCTAATCTAGTAAGATTACATAATACATATTAAACACAGTGCCACGAATCTTAAAACACTCAAGGACTGGGTTAGAGGACATCATGAAAAAAATCAAGGTTAGCGAGCCAACCCCCTCAAAAAGTCCACCAAGAAACAGATCGGTCAGTTCTCGCAAACCCCAAATCCCCTCCAAACAAGCGAGACAAAGCAAGATCAAAATACTGGACACCCATGTCTTCGCATTCTCTTCTTCGGAAATATAAACTTGTTGTCTATTACACTGACAAACTCTCCAGCGCTCAGATATGAGGGATGGAAGGTAAAATTACAGGGCTCGTCGCTCCCATGAACAGCTGTCACAGGGACCGCCGCAGGACGCTCCCCTCTTACCGACTCACAAGTAATTGATTCTAATTTAAGCTATCAAAGTGCCATAATTGAAAAGTTATTTTAATGGCCCACATCAGAAACAAAATCAGCAGTTAATGGAACAAGGGATTGCAAAGATAATGAACCGCTAATTAGGCGGCATTAAAGGCGAGAGATTATAAATGAAACTGGCAAATCAAGACGCTGAAAATAAGAGTCATTCTCAAAACTGATGATCACTTATCGCCCCCAAACATAAAATTTCAATCAACTACACAGTTTAATAACTCCTTACCCCCCAGTCATTGTCCAATCAAGTGAACTACTATTCAAACTAGCCTGGTTCTACCTAACGTGGTTCCCCGAAATAACGGAATCGGTTAGTAATCGATGATCTTAACTACTAATGTTAATTGCTTAATTGGTAACCTTGGGAACACGTGTCGCACAAGACTAATGCCGGTCGATCTTATTGGAGACATAGGCGGCCGCCTAGGGCTCCAACTTCTTAGGGGACGCCGACTTGCCAGCCGGTTTCCCTATGACTAGAAGGGAGGGGCGCCAGCGTTGATGCTCGCCTAGGGCGCCTGATCGGCTAGAACCGTTACCGCACATAAAGCGTGCAGCCAGCGTGGCGTTCAGCACCTTGCCGGTCCGCCTCCTCAGTCCTTGGGGCTTTTAAATACCAGCCCGCGGCTGGCACCGAGTGAAATGCCAGGCTCCTTCTGTAGTGTCCTCCAGATGCCTTCTGTGTAAAGAAGGTTACCATGGCTGCCGCAGGTCGCCCCACCAGCAGGATGAGATCGTCACACAATTTAAGGCGCGTTACGGGCAGTGTTAATTAACATCGAGCCTACTGCGACGGCCGTCAATCACTGCCTAAAGCAACTACTCCAAAATCCGCTTAAATGGATTATTAAAGCGCTTTTGTTGTAACTTTTAATGGCTACTTCTGAGTTTGCCCAAAACTTTTCACTGCTTTGCATCGGGACATCCCCCCGGTCGGGAGCCTTGAGCTGCGCATCAGACCTCACGCCCCCTGAACACGCAGACATCACGGACAGCGCCTGCGATCGCGGCGTCTCCGCTTACGCTCCGCAGCCGGTAACTCCCGATTCTCCGCAAGACTGCGGGACGGCCTACCTGTTAGCATGCAGACGAGGAGAAGAAACGCGAGCTTCAGCAGCAGACTAATCCGGAGCAACAAAGACACCTTCCCACCGCCATGACTTCCTGGCGCAAAACTCATCAGCACACTCTCTCCAAACTCCAGAGCCTCCTCAGCAGCTACTCCATAAGGACCGGAGTGTCTGGCTGTACCAACACCGGCGCAAGGCGGGGGGGTGGAAGGGAAAGCCTGACTTCAAACTGCTGTCAAAAATTAATAAAGGATTCTCAAACAGCCACAGGCGAAGTCGTGCGTCTGTGCCGTTACGTAAGCCGTGTGCCAGACCCCGTTAACTGTGGCACTTTTACGTCCCCAACGAAGCGGCATTTCGCCCGATCCGCGGAGCCAGCGGTGCAGTTTTTGAAGTTGGTTTGTCTGGAATTCAGAGCGTTGGCGCAGCCGTCTGCCTCTCAGCCCCAGTTGATAGGAAACATGGAGCAGGCAGCGTGTCTTTCATTCATTACGAACAATTATAAACCAGCCTGGGATACTTTCATGCCTGATCGGTGGTTTCTTTTTTCATCCTGCCTTTCAGAGTAGTGTTGTTCTTGAGCAAGAAAGAAAGTCGCGTGGTTGATGTTTAAAATTACATACCAGGGTAATTTTGACGCTCTTATAAACGAAAATGATCAAATAAAACCACGTTGCGGGCGCTTTGCTGGTAGCGTCCATATATTTTCTTTTGCTTTTGTTGAAATGTTGGGGAGGAGGGATGTTATCTTAGAAATGACAGAGTACCTGCGGTTGTCTATGCATTCCAGACTTTGCCGTAAGTTTTGAATGCAGGTACGACGGTGTCGGCCAGCACTCTTCCAATGATGCTATTAGTTCGAGATGCAGTATGGGTCACTTCTAATGATAACATATTCCAGTACAGAAGCAATTATGATGTAATTCCTGGTAGATTGATGTAACCGATACCTCATTATAAGGATGTGGTGATAACCCAATCTTGCTGCAAAACAATGGAAGAAAATCAAATATTTTGGAGGTATTAAGAGGTTTCTTTAAACACATAAAATGCCAAAGGACAAGCTCAAAAACAAAGGTCTGCTGCATGTGACTTAAACTTAAGCAAGGTGTAGTTATAGGCTTGGGGTGCAGCATACATCTTGTTTTTAAGTTTTATAAGTCCTGTTGCTGTATTTAAGGCTAATCGCAGTTACATGTATAGTTTTGGTAATCAGGCAGTATCCACACGCACATACTGCATTCCTGCTACAGCCATAAATGTGTCTAGCAGCATATATAACAATGATTCTTGTTATTTTGTCATTATTACAAGTGCTGATACAGAGGATCTTGTTAGTTTTCACATATTCCATCTCACTCTCATATGAGGTATACAGACACAGGTGAGAGGAGAAGTGGGCTCAAAGAACAGGTTAGCCCTTTTTTCTGGAATCTCTGGAGCAGTTTTTAGGGATTTTGCACCTTGACGGTGATCTGATCACACTGCCGGCCATGGGATTTGAACCGACGACCTGATCATGGGCACAGAGGTACGCGCCATGTGAACCAGCTGAACGGGATGTAACACATAAGTGAAGCCAAGGGGAGCCCATGATTTACTTAGCCTCACTGGGGTCACTGTACCCTGAAGCAGCTAGCGGTCCTAAGACCGTATGGGGCCTTTTTGAAATTCTCCATGACCCACAAGAAGCTGCCAGTAGTTCAAGCACTTATGTAATATGATAAATAAACAAAGTTAACATTTTATTAATTAATTTGCTGTGATTGAGTGCAGCATGATTGCATCTGCACTGTCATCGCTCTGCAGACTGCGGTGCCTCGACTGGTAAGCTAGCTTTCTTTGAGGAATTCGAGCTGGCAGGGTTTACATCGTCCCTCTGCAAGCCTAAAAGACATGAGGTTGATTGTGAAAATCGCAAGTTCCGGAAGAAAATGGACTGACGAATATTCATTTTCTTTGCCAGCTGCAAGAAGAGATAAACCGATATGCTTATTCTGCACCGAATGCATCGCTGTGATAAAAGGATGCAACGTGACGAGGCACTATGTGTGAGACGGTGGCTCCTTTTCCTAAGGGGTCTGAGGAATGAAAAGTAACATACAGGCGTTGCTGTCATCTTTTGCCTGCTTGGTATTATTGTTGATAGTATTTTGAATAGGTACAGTTATTCTTAGTTGGGTGGCTACTGTTTTATTGTGTTAGTATTGATGGGTAGGGACTTGTTTTAAAATGTCTGCTTGGAACTCTTATAATACTCTTGGTATTATAATTATTGTTAATCTGAATACTGATTTACTGTATGTCTGTTTCACATTTCTGAATATAGACCCACTGTAGGCTCTTTGCGAGTCTGTGACATTGATGTTGATGGCATATTAAGCAGTTAGTCTGACAGATACTGTATTATTATAATAATGGGTGTTTTATTGTAGGTATAGCCCTGTGGTATGTCAGGTAGAAATGTTTTTCATGTTATATTGCAATATTACATTATGCTGCCACAAAGTCTTTGGTGTGGTTCATCAAACCTGTGATTCTTCTTTGCGCATTTGCCATTGAAGTGGCCTGGCCCTGCCCTAGAAGGCGGTGGCTTTGTGATTCAGCTCCGGCTGTCCTTCTACCAACTTTAGGGGAAGCTTCATGGCATCCAGCAGTGATACAGTGTTTTTCCAAAGTAAATATTCCCTGTAGCATACCTGTGGTCCTGTGGTTTTACAGCATTTTCCGGACAATGGGGACCAGTGGGGTAGGTGACTATACAACATCAGCAGTAACCCCCTGCAACCAAGCCTTATATTGCACACTTTCGTTGCTAGGTTACTGCGCAATCACTCAGCCATGTCTTCTGCTTCGCAAGTTAGAGGACTAATGAAATTCAACCACTTATTCCAATTAGATAATATCTTTTTTAAAATAGAACTGGGTCTACATATCCTGGGCTTCAACCAAAAACCTAAGCTGTATTTCTCATTCAGTTGTTTTACTAAAATGTAACAACGTCTATCAGAAATGGCTGAAGCTATTCTCCCATATCCAGGAATGTCGGTCGAAAACTGGAACATCAGGATCTTTAAACCACAGTGGTTTTCAACAGACTGGTCCTGAAGGGGGCAAATCATTTTAACTCTGTCAAAGCTGATTAACAAAGTAAACCAAGAGATGAGCAAATTTCAGGAATGTTTTTGATTCTCTGATTTTGAGCGTAAAAGAATGTGAAATGATGTGTTCCCTGGCACCTTAAATAAAAACATTCCCAAAGACAAAGGTCCAAGGATTATTTCCTGCCCTTTTGTGTCTAAACCTTTTCTGTCCCCAGCAGATTGTGACAGGAAGGAGCATAAGCTGTCAACTGTGGTGGTCATCATTGTGTTTTGTTTTGGGGGGGATTCTGGAAGGGTATGTATTTCAGGCCAGTTTCAGTCTAATCCAGCCCCCCCCCCCCCCCCCACCCTCCCCCCCGGTAATCCTACCCCAAACCACTTTACAGAACCCATGTAATCCCCGAACGCCAATCTGAGAGATGGGTCATTGGTCCTCAACCACACTGGGAGGGGGTGCGCAAATTATTCTGCTAAAGAGGAGCCCTGAGGGTGTAAACGGCCACAGGCCCAAGACACTTTACTTTTAATTAAGGGGGAACTCTGCTGTCCTACGTACGTTCTCGAGCACACATGTGCTTTGTTCACACGTCTAGGGAGGCTAACGTAAGACAGAGGGGCAGAAACAGCACTGACTTAGGGGAAGGGTATGGATTGAGGGCCATTTTATCTGACATTTTTAAAGTAACCAAGCTCCCACTAGTAGAAGCCCCCCAACCTCAAGGTCTGCCCTCCAGTGTACCCTCCAGTGATGCTATTTGTTGTCTTTATTTCAATTACATTTGCACATTATTCGGACTGCACTGCACACACATACAAAACCTAACATGGTTCTCTACACTGTTTATATGTATTATTTGTTATTATTATTGTATTGTTTTGTGGGTGTCATACACTTCTTATGTTTGTATCCATGAGTGGCACCACAGAGGGCCGTTGGCAAATGGCATTTCAATGCACTGTGTACTTGTGCATAATTGTATTGACAATAAAGAACTTTTGTGTCTTGATTTAGAAGCAGACTTAGTGGGGGGGATCCTAAGCTATGGAAAGGTATCATGTGGGTAACAGCCAACAATTTCCCAAGTAATACTATCTGCTATTGGGAATCTATACACATGTAAAACCAGAGGACCTACAGAAACAATGCCCCCCCCCCCCCAGAGCGCCACTAGAGATATATGAAAATGGGGACAAAGCTTTTACTAGAGGGGGGTCTGATTTTAATGAAAATGAATGAAAGCGCACTATTTAAACTAATAAGTGTACATTTATCTGGGGAGGGCAAAGCCCCCTAATACCCTAGTGCTCATGAAGACTAGACCTTGAACCGTGAATTCCAGTCACGTCAGCACACCTATTGTCTGGAGAAATGCTGGTATGCTGGTTGAACCGTCTTCTCTTCCTGGTTCCTGCCATCTCCCTGGTCCAAGAAAGGGGGAGGGGGTGTTTTTTTCCCAAGAATGAAACAAAAGCAGGCCATAACTTATACTGGAGGTGTCCTTCGTGACTCCCTCCCCCAGCATGGAGCAGTGGTCACCTGTCAACAGTGTGCTCATATACTGGCCCAGTGACCCAGTGAGCCATTCCACCAGTTAAGGCATGCACTCATTTATGGTGGGTTTACTATCCCCCCAACCCCCCCACCATAATCTTTCCTGTCATCCTTTGTTCTTTTCCCTTAACATTTCCCTGTCCTCATTGTGAATTTAATTAAATTCAGTCTCCCTATTGTCATGACAAATGTAGTGTCTAGGAAAAAAAAAATAACTCAGCTAACAAAATTGACAAGAGCACAGTAAAAAAAAAGGAGGCCGAGAAATTCAGACTTATTCCTCTTCCTTTGTGCTCACTGTCCCTTTGTGCTCACTGTCCCTTTGTGCTTCTTCGTATCTCTTTCCACACGACGGTTTCGTTTTGTTTTTCTCACTCAGTTTCATCCGTCTGTCCCTGTCTCCTTGTTTCTGTCTGCCTCGCGTCCCTGTTTTTTATACCTGTCTGTCATCCTCGGCCCTGGAGCCCAACGCCCCCCCCACCGCCACCCACCCACCTCCACCCCATGCCTCATGTGGGCTGCTGCGCACATATCCGGTAATAGCACTGCTGGTTTACAGAAGGAAGCGCTGACTGTTTATGTATATGTCATAATGCTAGAGAACAGTTCTGCTGCTCTGCGCAGTGGCCCTGCTCATTGGGGGCTGTAGGCTGGGTAGCTTTGGAGGAAGCTGACCGAAGGTTGTTGGTTCATGTTCCTGAAGGGATCCTTCATTGAGTGGTGAGATCCGACTACTCTGACTTCCTGAGAAAGTTCAACAGATGAATAAAGAGAAGGCAAGGATCTGATCATTACTCGAATTGTGTCATTTTATGAACCAGGAACTGTCTGGGCCCCCTTGTGCAGATTGGGCACTAGCTTGCCCATGCACAGATCCGACCCTGGTCTTTGGGGGTCTGACCATGACATAAAAGTTGTCGACGGGTATAGCAGGAGTGGTTGCTATGGAAAAGGTTTTTGGAGGGGGGGAGTGGCACTATATATCGTCGCTTATGGTGGACTCTTCAGGTCCTACAGAACCTTAGTTTCCCCTCAGTTCAAACTCTGGGTCCAACATGTTTTCGACGTGAGGATGGGAACGCAGCCCCCCCTTTTCAGGTAAACCACCAGAGACTAATCGGTGTATATTCACTTCCAGCTTGGAGGGGGATTTATGAGCCTCCCCAGATGACATCACTGCTGAGCAGAGATGCTGGCCTGTCATCCATGACACACTGACGATGTGGCAACCACCTGATTAATGGAACCCCAATGATTACTCAGCATCTACCGCCATTTATGCCAGTGGCGAATCAGCATAAATGGGTGACTGATTGCACACACACACACACACACGCATGTACACTATAGTTCTTGTGTCACCTTCACTTCCTCAGCTAACAGGTACCAGGCTGTGATGGCGTCAGCACCAGGAGAATGACGGGGGCTGTGAAATGTCCGTCAAACTTTACTTAGGAGCCGTGGCCACATGCATCGGCCAGCCACAGGGCAGGCCCCTCTTAAGGCACCAAAGCTCTGACTTTGGTTTCTCATACATGATCAGTTAAGCTAATGATGTTTTCTCCATCCTTTTTATTCTGTTTCTTTTTCTAAAAATGACTCATAATTTCAGCAGTGGTGAAGTTCTCTTTCTAAAAATGAAATGATGCTTTATTGGACATTTGCACAAGTACATTGAAATGCTTGTTTTTGCACATCCCATCTTTTCTACTTTGAGACACACACACACACACACACACACAAAACATAGAGTTAAGGTTGGGAAATGAGCACAGGGTTAGCCACTTGTCTGGCACCCCTGGGGCATTTTGGGAGGGGGGGTTGGGTACCTTGCTCAAGGGCCATGTGACTATTCTGCTAAGGAAAGGATAGGATTTGAACTGGCAACAGACACAGAAGCCCAATTATTGTGTGTAATCCCTGCTGCACAAAGAAAACAGAATTTGAGATCATGAACTAAAAGACCCCCCCCCACACACACACACACTGGGCCTCCTGCACCAGACCAAAACAGAGCCCATAGGTGTGGTCAAGACCTCATTCCTCCAACAGTCTGGTGCGCCTGTAGGGATGTGCGAAGCTTATTGACCTGTGATGTCAAATGATGGACCCTTTACCTTATTGCCCCCCTGCTCCCAAAGCCTGCCCACACCCCCACTTTCATAGACTCTCCCATTTCATTCAAGGATACAATGGGCCATGAAAACAAATTAAGTTCAGAAACAGGCGTGAGAAAAGGCTGCTTGTGGAAACCGTGTTTGTGTTGATGTGTCTGTGAAAAGGGTGGTCAGTGGTCCTGCCGTTGTTGGGATTTTATCGCACAAGGGAATGTTTCAAGCCGCAGTGAGGAACCTCAAGTACTCTTCAGACGTGGGATGGCTTGGGGGGGGCACTGAAGAGACTGGTTGTTTGTTCCCAGGAGGGGAGGTAAAGGAGTTGTTTGTGACACACTGCACGGCCAGTGGTGCATGCGAGTGGTTTGTTTTAGAGGGAGTTGGGAGGGTGGAGTAGGTTGGAAACAAATTGGGAACATTTTGGAAAACTACCTCCTCCGACAACAGCGGCAGCAGTTTTTGAGCTGAGATTATGAGCCGGCCTGGCAATGTGACCCCCACCCCCCAGGGACACCCACCTATATCACAACAGTGATGTGTTTACTTTGTATTCTTGCCTGAGATGACAGGGCCAGGCTACAGGTTCAGGCCCTTTGCTGTCCCTTAGCTGGCTTGGCTGTGGAGGTAAATCGCTACCTGGATAGAGGGGATCCAGGCCCTTAAAATATGTGACCCATCACCACAAAATGAGTCTTATGGGTGCAGTTCTACCAGTGCGACTTAAGACTCATTTCGTGGCGACGGGTCACATATGTCCATACCTGACCCCCACTCTGCTGTGTACTACACACCTCCCTATGCTCTCCATAGCTCTGTTACCCATCCTCTTTTTCTCTCCCTCTCTTCTCGCCGGCTGGCTTAGCTCCAGTTCGTAGCCAGATGACTCCTCTCTTCCATTATGCCCAAGCCCGTAAATGGAATGATACAGCGAGAGGAGCAGAGCGCCTCAGAGTGCGCCCCCCCCCCCCACCGGCAGACAGTCACACCCCACACATCTCCCTCCCTATATTTAACACCACATCATTCATTTAAAACAAAATGTAAAAACTACCTGCATGTTCCTTTAGCTTTTTAATCCTGTTTGAGTCCCTAAATCATACGACTGACAGAGCACAGCGCCTCACAGAGGTGCATGAGCACACTGCATGTGAAGACACTGGCCAATCTTTTCAGCATACACATACACACTCATAATGTTTGTAGGGACCCTCCATTCATTTCTATGGGAAGAACCCTAATCCCAGTCACAACACCCTTAACTCCAGCCCTAACCGTAACCATAAGTAACCAAACAAAAAATAAGGGGCTGGTAAATCAGGCCCTCGTAGCGTGCTGGCCGCCACCTCTCCTGCCTTCATCTTCTCCCTGCGTGATGCTAATTGGCCGTTACGCCAAGTCCTGCAGTGTGTGCGACTCAGAACTAATCATACAATTAATTGCCCAATCAGCAAAGGGGGGGTTGGGGGGTCCTCTCTGCTAAAGAAGCCCACGACCTCGTTCTCATACCCTTCTGTGCTTCCGTAGACATTTTTGGGTCTGCAGCCATGTTAGTCTTTTGTCGGTGTGTTGGTGTGACCATACAGACATTAATACACTTCCCCAATGTTTATATAGCATCAGTGGTGGCCTCTCCTTTTCTTGTGGCAGATGAGGTGCTTTGTCTCTGCTGACATCATACATAAGAGATGATGCACGTGCTTCTGAGGATCCACAGGAGGACATGCATTTGTAAACTTGTTTATTCAAATACATCTCTATGCATAGTGTTAACTCTCCAGTGGTCTGCAAACTTAACCTGATTAACTATTAATTTATGGAAATAACCTTGAAATGTCTGTTTTTTTAATCTGGAGGTTGTATGCTGTGTCATTGCTGGGGTTTTTTTTGAGGCGCCAATTATTTCTCTTATTCCTGAATTCCTTGTCGGGTGTTTTTTGTATTATGGGCTCAATGTGCCATCTGCTGGCTGAAGTGAGCAGTGCATTTTCTATTTAGATAGCTCTACGAAAACTTAATCACAGAACGTTAAGGAAAGGTGAACAGAGAAAATGAGGCATTATCTGACCTGAGGTGACTGTCACTCAACAATCAATCCACAATCCAAAGCCAGGTGTCAGGTCAGTTTGTCTGACCTTTCCATATTAATGATCCGTGACTGAGAATGTGCTCTGAACGCATCCATGACACTCTATGACCCCCCCCCCCCCCCCGCTTCAGGTGTGGTGCCTGTCTGTACCCCATTTGCTCGTCAATCAGCCTGCTGGTCAGATCACCTCCATTAACTGACTTTTTCAAGGATCATTTGCAGAGGTGAAAAATCCAGACCAAGATTTTGTTTCAACCAACCAGTTGAGTCCTCTGTGACTGTGACTCTTTGACTGGCTGGTTGAAACAAAACCTTGGTCTGGATTTGTACTTTCTGAATCTGAACTTTCCACCTCTGATATTTTGCAATTCCACTCTGTATAGATTCACGGGTGTCAAACTCCAGTCCTGGGGGGGCGTAGCCCTGCACATTTTTTGTGTTTACCCTTGTTTAACACACCTGATTTGACTCCCTGCGCTAATTACCGCACAGGTCATAAGCTGAATAATTTGTGATGGAACAGGGAAAGAACTAAACTACACAGGGCTCTGGCCCCCCAGGACTGGAGTCTGACACCCCTGGTATAGATAAATTTAAAATCCATTTTGAAACGTGACTCCCAAAGATAGAAGCGAAGTTCACACATACGCCTGAGGCAAGTCATTTCGATGAAGGCTGAGAACAAAAAGCTGACCACCAGCCCACTGGCTAGTTAAAAATGTCGTGTTGGGCTATGTTTTATATTGAACTATCCCAGCTGACTATAGTGCCAAACGTTAACCATCACCCCTGGGAACTCAACTTGTCACTGTGAGCATTAAATTACAAACTGCATAACAGTTTTATGTCTGAATGAAACAGAATAAAATCTGCTTTGCGAACGTAACGATAAACATCAAAAAAGCAAAAGGGTAATAAACCTTGTTAGTGTAGAGCTATAAAATACAGTTGGTTTGATAAAACATTTCATCTTTTCTCCAAAACAGATGGGAAACAAATCATTCAAAATAAACCTTTCCAATTTCTTGCACAGGACTCTTAAATATAGTCTCCTAAGGGATGGCTAACTCCACAGTGCAGTGAGAGTGGGGGTGGGGAATGAGCATGATGAGGGACTTGCAGAAAAAAAATGGTGAGAAAAAGAGGGCGGGCTGAGGGGGGAGCACCGGAGGGTGGTGCTGTGAGAGGAGACGACCAGCAAGGGGTTTGTAGGAAAAGTACTAATAATAATAATAATAATAATGTTGATGATGATGATGATGATAATAATAATAATACAAAATTAAAGTATATGAGATCTCCAGGGCCCAGAGGCTAGACAAAGTGGTCAGGGCTCATAGCAACAGCACAGTCGAGATGGAAACACAGGCATGAGATTCTCCCACATGTACCTTCACGTGTAAAACTTTATTACTTATTGTTTACTCATTACATCGCACCGTTTTCCTGCACTCACTGGTCTTGCATTGCACTGCTGTTGCTCCTGTCCTCCATGCTCTAACCCTAACCCAACCCTAACCTAACCCTAACCCTCCATGCCCTAACCCTGCAACTGTACCATGAGAATTTCACCATTTCAGAAAATGGGACAAAAAAAATCGAAACTTGAACACTGCACCCACAACCAAGCAGAGTGGAATGAATTTATATTCATCCAACAAGCAGGAAAAATCTTAATGTCCCATTAAATTAAACAGATTATCTCATAAATCCCTTGATTCCCCTCTCTAAAGTCTTTGCATTACTTGCTTCTTTATCTACTAATTTCATGTTTAAATACTTTTTATATCAACATTATGGAAAAATATAATTTAGAACCCAGAACAAACTGGGGCTTAAGCAACAAAAAAAGTCAACATTTTGGCGTGAAAAATGTCACACACTGAATTAACGACGTTAACGTTGCACTTACATTTCTTCCCTGTCGTCAGAAACATCAGAAATCACCTAAATTACAGCAAAAAAGCATATAAGCATGTAAATTTGGGTAAGCTAAGTGCTAAAACTCCAGCTTACATTTTGTATGGGGCTGTAAAATGAGGCTGTTATTCCATAGTATCCATAGTAACCAATCTGCTCCCATAATGCCTCACAACTCCACCACGAAAAATGGCTGCTCCTCCTGTTACACCAGTTAATGGTGCATCTTATTCTGGGTCTGAAGAGTGGCAGTGGGGGAGGTGCAGGTTCTGGATTACACAGTGAAGTTGGAGCTTAAAATTACACACACACGTCCACATACACACACGCACGCACGCACAGACACACACATTATATATATCAAATGTGCAACCAAAGTACATGGAAGAGCATTAGTGATAAAAGCAGGACTGCTGACATCCTCCAATTCCCCCTGGTCTTCACATTTCAAATTTTTACAGCAACAGGCAACTTGGAGGACACCTATAGGTCAAAGGTCAGTTGAGGACCCCAACCCCTGGATAAGATTGCTTGGTAGCATAGGGAGTCTATTATTGTACTTTGAGGTGTTATGGTGCATTTTACTACAAGTGTACGTGCCTAATCTTCCCGGAGGTATGCATCAGGAATATCCTCTTCTTCCTCATTCCTGCCAGCAGACATCCTTTCCATGTTCTCTGCCTTGGTGTCCACCAGCTTCTGCTCAGCCTCCAGCGACAGCTGCCGCACCTGCTCCACGTGCTCCTGCGCCACCTGCAGGTTCGTCCGCGCTGTGACCGAGGCCTGGTCTGCCCCTGGATGGACATACCCACAGACTGTTGGATAGCACAGATCTTTCAGGCTTACACAAGAAAGAGAGCCAGATACTTCTTCACAGGCTCTGCGTTCAGCTCTCGCCGAATTCCAGTGTACCTGTACTCATACTCATACTGCAACTGGCAAATAAAAAGGATTTATGATTTTATCTAAGAATTCAGAATCCATAATAATAAACGGGATGGTGACAGATTTCAAAAAAGGAAAAAAAACAGCTGAGATTTAAACAGGAGACATTTCTGAAAGACTAACAGAAATCAGCAGGAAACTCTATAGAAACATGATGTCAAGCTACTTGGACTCAAATCCAGATCTGAGCATCTGATCTCGTAGGAGGCAAACAAGATGGTCCGTCTGCATTGTCTTTGTTTATCATAATGCCTCTAGTCATGAAAGACGAGCAGTTCCTGTGTAAAGCCGGCTGTACATTTGTCTGTGTGCCCACTCCCATTGCATCGTGGGTCGGCTGAGACATCATGGTACCGAGGTAATCCAGCAGAGTGCCACACAAACACACCCGAAAAGTAGTCCCAACATCCTTCCCAGTGTGGTTCCTGTCGCCCCCTCCCTCTCCCATTCCTACGAATCCAGGGTGGTGCCAAAGTGTCAGTTACAGGAAGGACAGGTTTATCTAAGTAACCAGAACACGGCAGCGTGGGGGGGGGGGGGGGTGGGCAAGCACATACCTGCATTGAACGCTGCCTCAGCTGCCAGCTCAGACAGATTGATCGCATTCATCCAATTCATCTCGAACCGCCTGCACTCCTCCCGTCTGTCTGTCACCTAGAGAAAAGAACAGAGGTGATTCGTTCTTCTCAAATCGAGCTCATACAGCTCACTAGTCATGACTGTTTAACAGCTGTCGGGCCTCGATCGCCACCACCCTGCAATTACCTATTCATGTCAAACTCGTGCAGTCTGTAGCCCACTACAACCACTTACTCATATCTATCATTTATTTTATCTTGTGTATTGCTTTTCAATAAGTCTGAGTAGTGTTATCAGAAAGGTGGATATCAATTTTGACAAAACATGCAACATATACCAGTGACTCTCAAACTGTGGGTTGCGACCAACAAATTATGTGGGGTCGCAAGATCATATATTTCCTGAATATATATACAATTTTTTTTCGGCACCCCACCCAAGCAAATTTTATAATCCATACCTCGGGGGAATTCATCATGGGGGCTCCCCCCATATCGAAAGGGTAGCAAGATTTGTTTGTTTTTTTTAGGGTAGTTGCAGTTGCCAGACAGAAAGTTTGAGAACTACTGACATATACAACTACAACAGACAATAAGTCGAAATCCCAACACATAAACTCAAACAGAGACCCTTGACCTCTTGACCTCTTATGCCACCCTGATGACTGGATGACGGCCCACCTCCTGGCGCTGGCGAATGATCACTTGCCAAACGGTGTCCTCCTCTGTGGGGTTCAGCTTGCTGACAGAGGTCACATATCGCTGCTGCAGAGCCAAAAGCGTGTGCATCGCCTGATTGGGGGGTGGACCCAAGGGCGAGATACAAGGCCAGACTCAATGGTCAACAGAGACCTCGCTTAACTCCTCCACTGTCCCTCCCCAACCAGAACCCACAGGTTATCTACCCTGGCCTTATCAGATAAGGCCAGTCAGAGTGGTAAGTAGTACCAGCACTGAACCGGACATTTCTGCTGAATGGGTCAAAACAACAGGGGAACAAAACATCTAATCAGAGCATTTGGCTTATGTCTGTGTGTATGTGAGTTTGTAAATATTAATGGCAAGGAAACGTCTCTCACTGCACTAAAGAACGCAGGACTTAACTTTGATATTAAAATGGCATGTTGGTTAAACTTTTAACTACCAAATAATCTAAGTAATAAATGACTGTGGCTCAGTGATTAGCCTCTGACCTCCAGGAATGAAAGGTTTGATTCCCACCTTTGACTCTGCGGGTGGATTCTGTGCCCCCTCCATTTCCCAGGTTCCCTCCAAAAACATGCAGTTCAGTGAATCGACGTGACTTATTTGCTCATGTTGTAAGCGTGTGTGCGCTGTAATGGCCCAGCATCGAATCCAAAGTGCCCCCCGTGCCCCCTGTTTTGTGTCCTACACATAGGCTCTAGGTTTACCAAGATCCTATACTGAATCACTGGATATGGAAGATAGATTTTGTTAATTGTGTGCAATGCAAACACTTGACATTGTGCAATAAGTTATTACACTTCAAATAGTTTGCTTTAATAAAGTTTTCAAAATGAAGAGAGAAAAAAGTTATCTGACACTTTTATCCATAGCAACTTACAGAAGAGGGAAGGCTACATTTGTCTCTGTGCGCTCCCTGGGATTTGAACCCTCGAATTTTGCATAACGAGCACAATGCCCTACTTGTAGAGCTACAGGGTCACCATAAGGCTGTGGGGGTCTCACCTTAACATAGTTTGTAAGAGACTCCACTAGGGCCAAGGTGGTCTGGGACAGGTAGGTGTTGGCACCGTCCGTCATCAGTGATGAGGCTCGACGGATCAGGGCCTCGTGGGAGAGTACTGCTGTCTCTTTCTGGGGGGGTGGGCGATGGGAAACCAATACAACCAACCGCAATGACACAAGACACCAAAAGATGGCTTATACAGAAAATATCTCCTTGTGATGGGGACAGCAATTACAAATCCATCAGATGAACCAACAGATAAGTTCTGCACCTTGATATCATCTCACAGCAGTAGAGTCACAGAGACTGAACTTAAGAGCCAGCAGCACTGAAATCAGACAGCTGTCATAGGTCCTAAGTAGGCCAGAGCTGGTCCAAAACAGTTTACCAACTTATACAGAGGAATACATGGAAGTAGGTGCTGACTGCACAGCAACACCCATTACTGCACTGAGCTACAGCCAAAGGTGACTCTAGGCTTTTCCCGCCAGGGGTGCAAGGTGAGAGTCCAAGATGTTATTCCTCCATATTAAAGACAAAAAAATATATAAAGCAAACACTTGTATTAAATTATCATCACACATTGATATGACTTAACACAATCCATATTTTGCAACACAACTTCACAATACAGTATAATTTAATTCTATTGAACGTACTATGTTCAAATAGCATTTTTATCTGACCAGTAGGGGGTGTAGTTTCACCCCCGGAAAAAACCACCTGTGACTTGTGGTACCCGACTAGTTCCAGTGCAAGATGAGTTCTGGTGGGGGTTGCCAACTTTGCTCAGCTGGTTGGAATGAGATTTTCAATTCCAGACTAATTTGCGCACACATGCACACGTATTTACATGTATGTAACAGTTTTAGTACCTTGTAAATAATCGGTAGGGTTTGCAAACTACCCCAATGCTTTTGATGTAGCTAATTTTAGGTTTATAATGAAATAATATAAATTTAATATAGCCGTTAAATTTCTTGCATGAGTGTCACGCCAGATGCGTGAGAGCTGGCCATCCTGCTGGTGGGTAAGGCAGACCAAAACCCAGCTGGTAATGGAAAGGTCTTGTAAACAAAACGTCAGGTATCCTAGTCCTACCTGTGAGAAAGGTAGAGCGCAGAGCCCACCAGCCGCGCAAAGGGAGACGCAGGTCCGACGCACCGCCGCGGGTAGCTTCGCAAGGCGCCGGGGCGACGAGCTGCCGCCAACCACTGCCCCGATGCTGCATCTGGGGGGACAGGGACAGCTTCACTGCAGACCGCGCCGTACGGCGGACAGACGCCAGCGGCGCAGTCTGCCTCTATTTCTTACATTTCGTATTATAACTGTAGTATTTAACTTTTTCTTCTTGCATGCCACACTGCACCGTCTTTAAACTACGTAATGCCCTTGTTCTGTCAGCTTCACTTCATTCCATGCATTTACCATTAGGCCATAGTGAAACTACATGAACCTCACGCACTCGTGGTTTATTTCATGCTTATACTACGGGACCGTTGAATGCTTGAATCTGATTGGCTGACGAACGTTCTGAGGTGTGCAATTATTTTCAGATAAACGCACGGCGAACGTAGTTCCAGGTAGCTCTCTTGACCGCATTACAGTTCCATATCACTTCGCATAGTTAACTGTAATAACGGAAATTAGCATACAGTACCTATACAGCACACAGAACTAACAAAAACAACAACATGATAGACGATTTTCCGAAAGTAAATTTTAATATTTACGGTGAATATGAAACTTTCAACAACTGGGCTGCAGCAGTATTAGTTAGCCTAGTGTACCAACTTAAAGGCTACACATGACATTTCTCACTAGCGAGGTAATAACATCGCTGCATCTTAAAGCAGACTTACAGTTTAGAGTCGGTGCTTCAGAACACTGTTGAGGGACACACAGAGGTAGCCTAATTCATACAAGCTCTCTCTCTCTCTGTTTCTCTTTCTCTGTCAACGGCTCAAGCCTCCATTGCCAGCTTTAAAATGACGTTTTGGAACTAGCAAAAGAGTCGTTAGATGAGATGCGGAAGAAATAATCCTACTCACAATAGCGATTTAAGTAGAAAAACCGGACGACTCCGCTTCGCGTCGTGGCCGCATTACCACCTCGGGTGTGCATTATTTTCTAATAATTCAACGGCCCGTCGTCAATTATTCCTTACATCTTATACCAGACTGAAAAACTCTATAAACTCATTTACCACTGTACTAAACAGCGATCGCAAAAGGCAAGACACAGAGTGGAAAGTCCATAGATAGCAAAGGAAATGTCAGTATAAAATGCATGTGTAACCTGAGAAAGCTCATCACCGCCAAGCCGCGCCTGTACGCCGCCATGTTGGAGGGCAGCAGCAGGAAATAGGCGCTGCCTTGTGAAAGGCTCCGGGTCCCAAGGCACCCCAGCAGCGGCATGATGCTGCCCAGGCTTGGTCACCGCTCGCTCCTCTGTAAAGATCGCGGCCTGAGCGAATTTACTTATAATGATCCTTACTGGGACGATCCTTCGGATCAGGACTTGCTGTCGGCTGTATTATGTTGCCGCTATTGAAATCAAGCCTTTCCGATATATTTAATACTTATTATAAATGTTTTATGAAAAATTTGTAATGATATTCATACCAGTGTAACTTGCAGAAGATTGTCCAATAACGATAAACAGCTTTTCCTAAGAAGTTCAACGAAAAAAAAAAAACAGGAGGATTTATATTACTTTAGGTTGAACGTTATTTTTTAATGCAGCATATTATAGACGTATTTTATCGGGGTGTTTGCAACCGTGGGCACTGAATTCCAAGCGTGTATTTATGCACTGAGCTGAACTTCGCCGACCCCGTTATTGATCACGCGGGCCTGGCCCCTGCCACCAGACTCAAAACACTTCCCAGGCTTTACGTAAGCGAGAAGTAAAAATCCAGAGTCACTATTTCGTCAAGGGCAGTTACAAGTCCGAAGAATTTGTTCTGGCGCATATATAGGTACCCACTTTACACACAACATATAAAAATAGTCATAAAATTACAAAAATTTATTACAGTTATATACATAATACTGTATTTAAAGATACTATATATAGATCTAAATATCAGATCGGAAATAGAGACAACAGTCATGTTAGTGTATAAATCGTGCAAATATTATTATTATTGTTGTTGGTGGTGTTATTAATAATAATAATAATAATTTACCAATAGCTTCAATTCAACAGGGTAACTGCAGAATCCAGATCAGAAATGGAGCCATTACAAATTACTATAAAAAGAACCTCATTAATATTTCCATATATCACAATTCAAACCCAATGTATTGAATGCAATGTCTGTACAGCAAAAATAAGTCGATGGCATAATAGATGAATTATCCAAGCATGCTTTTGACTTTCCTCTGAAGCTCGTAGTGGTTTCTGTAATGTTCTAGTGATGCCTGAATAATGTAGGATAAAATAGAAAGATAATATGATGTCATCCTTCGTCTTAGGCTGAAGGAGGGTAGAGGTCAGGAAAAGCCACAACAAGAACAACACTCCCTTCCATCAAGACGTCTGATCAAAGTTCAGTTTTATCTCAGGGAAATCTCACTCACTGCCGCTGACGTGGTGGGAAAAGGTCAAGTTCTTCAACAAAAGGGGAACAAAGATGGTCTATTTGCAAAGTTTACTGTTGTTGAAAAATTAGGCCAAATCTTCTTATATTAAATAGCCCATTGAATGATGATTAATAAGTTTTTGTTGTCCCTGTGACCCTGAGTAGGATAAGCAGTTACGGAAAATGGATCCATGGAAATTTTTCTTGTTTTCAATGTTAGGAAGCTTAGCCGTTGCCTTATAGAAGGCATGTCCCAATTCGGCCACAAGATGGTGCTAATGCCACGTAACATAGAGAGATGAGCTTCACGGTCAATGACAAATGCGGATTGGTAGAGGAAGTACTCATTACACTCATTACATGCATTTTTTTCAAATACGTTTGCCTAGTCTTAATTTCATTTTCGTATTTTGTCTATATATCTCAATCAGAAAAAAAGTTCTAGAACAGGGTCATGCAGAGACTTTTTGAGGGCCAGATACTCACAGGCAGAAGCATTTCACCCTAGGCAAGGCACTCCTGCCCCCCGGGAAAATTCACTACCCAACCTCACTTTGACTCAAACACATACATGCCAACTGACATGGGGTGGTTGGTGACTGATAAAAGATGTTATCTGTCCAAGGGAAGGGGGGTGGTGTTGGCAAAAGAAAAGATTATCATCTAGGGTGTTAGTAATGATTGTCAGCCTGGGTGGGGTGGGGGTGATGACAGAGGATGGCTAAATCGGTGCCCCTCAGAAGGTGTCACTCTGGGCAGCTGCCCATCTCGCCCTTGCCAGGTTAAAAAAGGGACACCCAGTAGCTTTAAATAGCTACGGGAAATGGGCAGATACTTGGGTATCCTCAATGAAACATTGCAAGCTAGTAGGTGTTAACATGTCTGTACATAGTTTGAACTGGCTTGAAGACTTTAGCACTGCATATGCAGACAATAGAGATTTTTTCATTAAGCCTCGTTAAGGCTACAGTCAGGCCTGTTGTAGTCTAGTCTGAGAAATATGGGCTTTAGCACCGTCGCAAGGCATCTCGTCTCCCCAGCGAAGACTTGTTTGCTCAACCCTATCACAAAGGTTTGTCGTTAATAATTGATGACTATTAATGAGAGCACAGGAGGGCTATTTGAAGGCACCCACATGATGGACATCCGTCCCTGGAGCAGTTTGTCCAATTATCACGCACTCAGCAGTTCAGCAGGGAAATCCTGGTGTTCTCCTAAGTAGAGAGTGATATAGGTCCACAGGTGTGAATTTGAAGACCAATTTATTTCCATCTTCTTAATCTTTGACACTTTTCTGAATTTAGTCTAAAAACAGATAAATGCAGTATTAAGTGTTTTCTTACAATTTTAAAAGTTGAATTTGGTTGAAGTATAGTTGAATATAAGTCATACAGTCCATATATCACCAACATGAAGACATTGGCTGTATCGGAATTTGGGGGGCGCATCCTTCTAATGCTGCATTCAAAGACCGAATGTGTGACAGCAGCGTGACAAGGCTCCCGGCGTCCCGTTTCGAAGGCTCCTTCAAATTCAGCCTAGAAATCCAGTATTCCTTTGCCGAGATCCCAAGATTCATTGTGCAAACATTTGAAGGATGCAGCCCCTGAATTCAGACACCCACTATAATACCCCATACACTGTACAGATGTTCACTCCTGCAGGTTAAACCATTTGGACATCAGTATCCAACATACTCCAAATTTCTCTATTACCACAGTACTCTCCAAATCTATACTGATTGCTGCTCTTTAATGACCTCACTGACTGATTAATCCCTTTCCATGTATATCAAGGTGGATCTATATTCTTATTTTAATGGACATGTGATTCCACATGTGAGTTCCTATACAACTCTGCCACAGTATCACTCTGCTCCCAGGTTTGAGCTCTCTGTGGCTGTGTCCGAATTCAGGTGCTACATCCTTCAAAGGATGCAGTCTATGTAGATTTTGTAGAGTGCGTTCTTCAACGATTCGTGCAATGAATCCTGGGAAATGTTGGGATGCAAGAATCCATCAAATGGATATTTGACAAAAGAAGGATACAGTTCAAGGCTGCATTTGAAGGGGCCTTCGAAATGGGACAGCCTTGTCGTGCTTCTGTGACACGTCTGGTCTGTAAATGCACCTTACAAGGACGCAACACCTGAATTTGGACAGAGCCCCTGAATTCAGGCCCAGCCAACATTCTGGAGTAAGTGGGACAGCTGTGGCCTATTAGGGATGAATTGCAGCCCAGTTGGTGATAACATTTCAATTGTTGCATGCTCTACATCTGAACGTCCAGGTGACGTACTTTTCCTTCTGATGAATTATTTTAGTGAGGTGATTAAGAGCTGAGATAAGGGAGAATTAGAACCCCTCAAGAAACAGCTACGTAAAATTCCTCATTTGCCACATGAAAAAAAATATATATCATCAGCTAATGACTGAGCCTCTTGAGATCTATCATTTGTTTTGACTGCTTGACTGGTGTTGTTTAACCAAATTGGTCAATACAATGTCAAAGGTTGTTTGGTATTCAATGTATAAACAGCCATGAATTAGCCCCATCCATTAGTCACTGCATAACCACACTGCTGGCCTGACCACTGGGCTTCAGGCCTATGTACATATTTTGCAGAGTGCCTGCCCTTTCTCTGAAGCAGTCATAATGATCCATATAATATGAAATGAAGCAAAAAGGTCTCTCCTATCGGCCAAAAGGCCGGTAACTTTCAATGCCATTTTGTAAAAGAGGGATGGGTGCCTGGCCAATGAGCATCTGCGCATGTCCTCTTGTTACACAATCTCCCATGTTCTGTCATTAGTGCTCATCAATTATTAACATCAGCCCTCTGGCTGATGGCTTGTTTGTTCCAGTACTGAGCAAACAGAGCTTCCCTGTGGAGATGAGCACCCTTGTGACAGTGCAGGACCCCACAGCTCACGGCCTGAATGCAGCCTTAGTCTGGCCTAATGGAAGCATCACATACAGTCTGCTTCCTACACATGCAGTGCTATGGAAGTAACAACCGTGGCTGGAGTGGCTAATACCTGTTAATGTGCTTTAAGTTTTATTTTGGGAAAATACACTATATGGACACAAGTACTGGGACAAACGTCTTAATAATTTAATTTAGGTGTTTCATTCAGACCCATTGCCACAGTTGTATGAAAATCAAACACCCAGCCATGCAGTCAGGTTTACAAACAAGTCGTGAGTCGTTCTGACGATCTCACTGAATTCAAGCCTGGTACTGTCATAGGATGCCACTTTCACAATAAGTCCATCCATCCATCCATCTTCCAAACCGCTTATCCTACTGGGTCGCGGGGGTCCGGAGCCTATCCCGAAAGCAATGGGCATGAGGCAGGGAACAACCCAGGACGGGGGGGCAGCCCATCGCATGGCACACTCACACACCATTCACTCACACATGCACGCCTACGGGCAATTCAGTAACTCCAATTAGCCTAAGCATGTTTTTGGACTGTGGGGGGAAACTGGAGTACCCGGGGGAAACCCCTTCTGCAGAATGACGACTTACGCTTCTCTGTCAGGCAGTCTGATGGACAAATCTGGGTTTGGCGGATGCCAGGAGAATGTTACCTGCCTGACTGCATTGTGCCAACTGTAAAGTTTGGTTGAGGAGGGATAATGGTGTGGGGTTCTTTTTCCAGGGAAGCAAGGCCCATAAAGACATGAGTGAGTTTGGGGCGGAAGAATTTGAGCTTGAGCCCTAACCTCAAGCCCATCTAACAGCATCGGGAAATCCGAACCCGAACTGAGACTGAACTGAAAAAGCAGTAAAAAGATGGACGGGCTGATAGAATCTTAGTTGATTGAATTATGATAAACATTAGAGAAAACCTCAAAATAAGTGGAAATTTAAAGTTAAATCACATCCACATACTCACACCCTTTAGAAAGCATAACATTTTATTCATGATGTACAAAATGAAGACTGGACATAACCTGCATAATAAAGGGACCATGATAATAAAAAAAACATAAATTTCTGAAAGGTCCAGAGTCCATTCCAGAGGCTACAGGTGCAGGGCAGGGAACAGCCCAGGATGGGGGTCCAACCCATGGCAGGGCATGAGGCCGGGAACAGCCCAGGATGGGGGTCCAACCCATGGCAGGGCACAAGGCAGGGAACAGCCCAGGATGGGGGTCCAACCCATGGCAGGGCACGAGGCCGGGAATAGCCCAGGATGGGGGTCCAACCCATCGCAGGGCACGAGGCAGGGAACAGCCCAGGATGGGGGTCCAACCCATCGCAGGGCACGAGGCCGGGAACAGCCCAGGATGGGGGTCCAACCCATCGCAGGGCACGAGGCCGGGAACAGCCCAGGATGGGGGTCCAACCCATCGCAGGGCACGAGGCCGGGAACAGCCCAGGATGGGGGTCCAACCCATCGCAGGGCACGAGGCCGGGAACAGCCCAGGATGGGGGTCCAAGCCATCGCAGGGCACAAGGCAGGGAACAACCCAGGATGGGGTCCAACCCATCACAGGGCACAAGGCAGGGAACAACCCAGGATGGGGGTCCAACCCATCGCAGGACACAAGGCAGGGAACAACCCAGGATGGGGCGCTAACCCATCACAGGGTGTACAGACACACACCAGGCACTCACACACCTATGGGTAATGTTGTAAGTCCCATTAACTTCAGCATGTTTTAGCACTGTGGGGGGGGGAAGCCAGAGTAATAATAATAATAATAATAATAATGCACAGTAAGATATGTAACCATTAAATAACTTCTAGTTACATCTAGTCTTTCCCAGTCCACTCAGTGTATCTCCCAGGACCTCCTTCACATTAATGCCTCAGTTCCACCTTCCAGGAATGAGAAGCAGCTGGCTGAACCTTCTTATCCAGGCCACAAACAGCATAGTGTTTCAATGCCTGGAGGAAATTCTGGTCCCTCAAACCATAGATCAATGAGCTTAGGCAACGCGGTGCTATCACAAACATTATGAAATTGACAAAACGGATATAGACGTAGATCACTACACTGATCTTTAGCAGAGCCATGTCCACGAAAGGCGTAAGTAGCTGTATCAGGCAAAGGAGAAGCTGGATGGCATGGAGAGCCACTGTCCTCGTGCCCTTGGCGCTTGACTTCCTGTTTTCACCAGAGGCAGACCGGGCCGCTGCAGCCACCTTGATGTATGTGAAAGCGATCACCATGGACATGAGCAAGAAGTAGAATTTAAACACAGCAATTTGGAGGTACCTCTGCCACTCAATCACAAACAGTGCATCCACAGTACACAAGACTCTCATGGTGAGCCGCTCAGCTGAGACCAGGGCTGCGAAGGAAAGGAGGATGACGAGGGCAGGTACACAGCCCAGCCCCCAAATGAGGAGCAGGCCCACCACTCTAATCCTCGGCGTGGAGATGGCAGCGTGCCTCAGGGGCTTACACACAGCCACAAAGCGTTCCAGGCACATGGCCACCAAGGTCAGAGGTGTGCAGAATTCTAGCCAGACCAAAACCAGGTTGAGCACTATGCAGGCCTCATAGGGGATCACCACACTGTAGTAATGCAGCAGGACAGCCAGGCTGGACCCCATCAGCAGTGATGAATCCACAAAGAGCATGTGGGCAAAAAGGATATAGCGGGTATCAGTGCGAAAGGCCTCCTTCATGAAGAAGGTGAAGATCATGAGGCCATTGATGTATAAGAAGATGCCCACCAGCACCTCTGTAATGATCACATTGGCAGCGTATGGCCTGAGGAAGCTGGTGTCTGATGATTTGTTGCTGTTGGCAGCCGCTGTCATATTGTCTAACATCTCAAGTATCCTAAGAACAAAGAAAAGGATAAAATTGTATTTTTATTTGTATTTTTATTTTCCATAAACACTGTGTCACCACAGGACTGTAAGGCTCAAAAGACCCCCTGAAGTGTATCGAACAGGTTGAGTAATGGGACCTTTTCCAGGTTATTTGACAAATGCATCATAAAAATTAAATCAATGCATAGGTACAGAACTGATGCCCATAAGCCTGGGAAAATCAATATTAACTACAATAACATCAGCCAGGCATCCTGAGGAACAGGAGAGCATTCTGACAATGGGCACGATGTACCTTCATGCTCCATGGGCTGCCTGACGTGATCCTCAGTATCTCCCTTATGAGCCAAATCCCTATGAGTATCTGTCTTTGTATCTGTCATGTTGAACTATAATTCACACAACCGCCCAAACCTCCATGTCTCATTAGTCCTGATTCCAAGAAATTCAGCACTTTCCTGTGCTTTTCCCTATCAGAGTATCAGAGTCATCCTTTTGTTCTTTTGGCCTTGTATATTTTTGACAGGCAGCCCAGAAGTTATCAAACGATCTAAATCTTATACTTTATATATAATAAAGCTGACTCTATGAATCAGTGGACATTGTAAAACCCTAAAACGATTAGGATGTGCCTGTTTTTAGTTCAGAAAATTAGTTAGAACAAAACTCTCTCTCCTGATCCATGATCATTACATTACCTCTTAAGTGCTTTGAGGGGTCCTCAGTGAACAAAACCCGCAAGAAAAAGGTATCATGGCCAACCCTTTATAGTCTGACTTTAATGATACGGGATCCTAACTTCTCAGGCTCAGGTGTAACTTGGGAAAAGACGCACAACAGTGATGTCACTGAAATGTAAAAAACAAAAATGGGCTCTGTGGAGATGGGTGTAACGTAAAATCAGCGCCATCTAATGATGAAACATCTACATGACGTTCTTCAGCAGCAACAAACACATGTAAAAACAGCCAGAAAGCCCCTTAATACATGTATTATGAAAATTCCAGGTGTCAATCACTATCCGTATGCCAGAGTAATAATACAAAGCAAAAGAGTAGCATTTAAGGAATGCCAGAGGAACAGCCAGTGACCTGTTCGTAAAAGAAATTGAATATTGGCTCATTAACACTTGACAAGTGGTGTAAAAAAAAATTATAAACTTTGTAAAATTTAGCTATTGCATGACAAACAGTATCTGATTATCTACATATGGAGAGTCAGCATTGGGTCTGTTGATCACGTTGTAAAGAGGGGCCTTGTCTTTTTTTCCATTAGCTTAAAATAATTTTTCTAGCGACCACCATCCCATGTTGAACTGTTACCTGCATCCCATTACTATGTTGCATTATGAGGCCAGACCAGCCTAAAATTGCCCGGGCAGGTGAGGTGCCCCATTTCTTGGAAATGCATGTAATCAGTCTTGACCCCATATGGAAAAGTGTCACACCTGAACTGAAATTCCAACACTAACTGGGTATGGTGACCATTTGTCATTTTCTCTGGTAGACCACCAATTTTAATATTCTGACGACGTGAACCACCCTCCAGATCAGGGTTCGGCAACTGGTGTCAACCGCAGGCCAGTTTTTTCAAAAGTGCTCAATAAGAGGCCAACATAATTTTACAGATGAATGAAATTACAGCTAGATATTCTAAATTTGTTTTGCTTGCATATTAAGTATTTTCAGGATGACTTTATTTTTAAAATATGTGTATTTGTGTGCCTTCTCTTGCCCTATTTCCTCATTGGTAATTGAGATACGAGATTTTAAAATTTGTGCATGAAACCAATATTCCAGGCACATTCAAATTCTTGTGCGGAAATCTCTGAGTCAAGTAAACAGAACACTAATTTACAGAAAAAAAGATGGTAATATCTACATGAAGGAAAGAAATTTAAATATATGTACTAATCAAGAACGAACTATGAAAGAACATTGTAGTTGTTAGTGTTGTGTGTAGGTTCCTGCTCTCTATCTGCACCTCTGCTTAGTGTGGTAGTTTGGCCATTAGTTTTCCCAGTATCATCCCTAACCCTAACCCTAAACCCTAACCCTTATCTCCCACAGTTACTTATCCATAACCACTAATCCAACGTCATAGATGATTGGGGAAGTTAACTGCAATAATCAATAAACATAAGTTAGGGTTATGGTACTACAGGTTGACTAAATTTTATGAGATTTCAGGCTTAGGCACAAACTTCAGTCTCTAGTTAATGGAACAACAGAATTTCCCTGCTGAGCTGTCGAGTGTGTGATGATTATAGAGGCTGAACGTGCTCCCTGCTCTGGGGAAGGACGTCCATCATGTGGGAGCCTGAGCTGGTCCTGCCTCCACACCTCTCCCCTGTGCTGCCATTAACGCTAATCAATTATTAATGTCAGGCCTGTGATGGACGGCTTGTTTGTTCTGCTGCTGAGTAAACAGGGCTTCCCTGTGGAGATGAGCTGCCTTGTGACAGTGCAGGATCCCACAGCTCTCAGCCTGGGCCTAGTCAGTGCAGAGGCCTTCTGAACAAGCCTGATTGCAGCCTTAGTCTGGCCTAATACATCACATACACTCCGCTGCCTGCACATGCAGTGCTGAAGAAGTAATATCTGTGAATACAGTGGCTAACACCTTTTAACATGCTTTGAGTTGTGTCTTTGCCTTTCTAATTTCATGAAAATGCTTGTGTGACTCAGCTGCAGGGAGTACAGCAGCTAACATGTGGAATATTTTACCTCAGAGTTTGCAGGTTAAATTTCTGGGATGCACTGGTGAATTGCAGCTGACAAATGAAGATTTTTTTTGTTTCACTATAAGGCCGCAAATTAGGGTTAGGGTTAGGGTTGGAAGTACTGGTGCTTTTTGGAACAGTTACCTCATGTTAGATGTACCTTCCCTATAGGTCCAAGTCATGGAAAGGACTGGTGGCCCATGGAGGTAGGCACTTGTGGGTCTTGGGAAGGTTATCTGGGGTTTAAGGTACTTTCACTGGTGTGGACATCCACCCAGGTACCCTGGGAGACATGCCCTGCCTTGCTGCACTTAACACTGACTTGGGGAAACTTACCCTGAAAATTACAAAATTTCACTCATATTTTTTGGATATGTTGTGATAAATTTCCCTTTACTGCCTTGCCTTAACAACTTTTGAAATAAAAAAATTGAGACATAAGGCTAGGACTTATGTAAATTAAACTGTCAGTTGTTAGATAACATTCATTTATGTTAGCTAAACATTTTATTATTGGACGTACAGATTTTCACAATCCTGACATGGGCCTGAATGCAGCCTTAGTCTGGCCTAATGGAAGCATCACATACAGTCTGCTGCCTACACATGCAGTGCTATGGAAGTAACAACCGTGACTGCAGTGGCTAATACCTGTTAATGTGATTTGACTTGTATCTGTGTCTCTCTTATTTTATAAAAATCGCTGAGTGTGACTCAGCTGCTATGCTATCTGTAGCTAATATGCGGAATATTTCACCTCAAAGCTTGCAGGTATGAGAGTGAAGAAAGTAATACAACTATACAAGTATATAAAATCTTAGTGTATGCTTGGATAGGTGCGTGCAAGTCTATGTACATGTGTGCTGAATTGTTTAGGCGAGATGCAGGCTGGTGTGCGTGTGCTGTGTGCGTGTGCTGTGTGTGTGTGCTGTATGCGTGTGCTGTGTGTGTGTGTTGTGTGCGTGTGCTGTATGCGTGTGCTGTGTGTATGTGTTGTGTGCGTGTGTTTTCAACATGGAATGTACTAAATAGCAAGGGTGGGAGGCCGCAACCACACCCCACAAGAGCCATAGGTCGACGGAGACAGGCCCGGAAGGACTAGGACGTCCGCTGCTCCCAAAGAGCATGGAAGAGCCAGGGCCCCACGTCCCAATAACAGCCGCGCCTCCACTCCAGCCGGGGGAGGGGGGAGGTCCCAGACATAGCCCCCGCCGCCAAAAGGGCATGAGCCCCAGAGAACCTGAGGCAACAGGTAGCCGACCCCACAAAGGCGCGGCCGCTCCCGCACGAGCCAAGGCCAGGGCCCCTAGGACCCCAGGCGGCTAGATGCGACCAACCCCTAGTAGAGAACCCCACCCACGCCGGAGAGGCCTGAGCCCCCCCCGGGCCAGCACCCCAAGAAAAGAGGTCAGCAACCAATCACAGGAGACCAACTGCACCCATGACGGAGCAAGCCATGGACCCAGGTCCCCGCCATCCACACAGACACCCTGCAAACACACCTCTCAGCCATACACATAGACCATACACACATCCCCACAATATACACAGACACCCACACACAGAGACACAAAGACATAGGCCCATCCACTCCAGACTGCCCTCTGATGTGTGGGAGAACACAGCACAGAGGCGAGTGATACCACCAGCCTCTGAGTAGTGCCCCCGTCCCCCAAGGCCCTGTGTGTATACTGGTATGTGATGACTAAAGTGCAATTAAAACAGGGGGATGCAGAAGGCCGCGCAGCACAGTGGGTAAGGCCACGTAAATGGCCCTCTCCACCGTAGTATGCACGGCATACGCCCCCCCCCCAAGAGGTCCTACATGTGTGCATAGCATGTTGTGAATGAGGGGGGAGAGGGGCTGGGATTCATAAGGCCAGGGGGCAGATTGTTCACCCCCTGGCAAAAGAGAGCCAGCTAACCAGCTGGCTCAGTAGGCACCCCAGCCCCCCACAGCCGTCCGGGAAGGAGCGGACCTGAGCCCCCCGGCAACCACACCCCAGGGCACCGCCAGCGCCAAAAGCCACCCCCCCCCCTACCCCAAAGGGCAGTCCACACTCAGGCAGTCACTCACTCGACGACAAAAAATGTGGCAGACTTACCCAGGCCCGAGACACGCCACCCCCAATACTGTGCAGGCAGGACGCCCCGACATGGACTAATTGTTTATTTTGGAAGGGAGCAGATATTCTCTCCATACTTAAGTGGTCTAACAGTACATTTCTATACTGAGTAATATATAAATTATTTTTTGATTTCCAGTTCATGAAGATAGTTTTCTTTGCAATGCCTAAGGCAGTAAGGATTATGTGTGCCTTATTTTCATCCATATCTAATTCACTTGCATCTCCTAAAATGCACAGTGTGGGTGAGGTTGGGATATGACAATTAAACCAAATTGATAGATCTTCACATATCCTCTGCTTACTTTCTTCACTCTTTAATTTTGTTTGTTCCTTTCTGAATTTATCCACTCAACAAGTTTCTCACTTACTCCTTTTTTTCTTCTATTTTTTTTCTTTTTCCTTCTTTTTCCTTCCTTTGTAAATTTCTTATGTTCTTATCTGAGTCACCCGGAGGGTCAGCATGAGGAAATTCCTTTCCCCTTCTCTTGCTCTCCATCAGACGCACATGCAGGTGAGAGAAAGTTTGGGGGCTGGAGTCACAATGAAGGCTCAGGCTTTTTGTAGAACCTGGGGGTTAAGGACCTTGTCTCATGGACACATGAACATTCTGCAGATGCCGGTCTAGCGATATTTCTGATCAGAGGCACAGACTGCTCAGAAACCTGATCCTGCTGTGAAAGGAACATGCAACCTTCTGATCTGAAATCATTCTATACTGTTGCATCATGAGGTCCCCCCTCACCATCATGTATGAAGACCAATTAAACAGCACTATTTAGTTGTTAAAATTTAACATATCATTATGATATATGAAGTAAGAAATGGGCAGAGTAACTTGCATAATAAAGGGTCAGCAATAATAGTAAGAATAATAATAATGATAGTGATAATAAATAGCTACATATGTAATTTAGCTTCAGTGATGGTGAACAGTAAGGAGGACACTGCTGCAGATCGGGTCCAGAGAAATGGGTTTATTAACATGGGCAAAAATCGTAGTCAAACAGTACAGGTCAGAGCCAGAAAGAGCAAAACAGAATCCGAAGCAGCCGGTAAGGCATTAGGTCATTGGGCAGGTGAAGGTGAGGCAATGGGTGAAGGTCAGTGAGAGGACAAAACAAGGCCTGGAGTCCGGGGAACAAAAACTACATCAAAAAACCAGGCAGAGAGAATGAGAACCAACAGGGGAACAAACTCTCAGCAAAAGGATAAGATCTGTCATTTGGCTGCTGTGTGGCTGCGAAGGGGCGTGACCCTAAATAAGAATCACCGTTAAGTTAGGGTGCCAGTAAACAGGGCTACCCCAAGTGGGTGGGTTTGCTGAAGGGAATTCCTCGAGGAGGTGTGGTTAATGAGACACAGAGTGCCTGCATGAACTGGGTGAGGTTGACGGGGGTCCTCTGAGCTTGTGTGTGACAGTTTCAATATGATGCATAAAATGAGGTACTGTAGTTTAACATACATAATAAAGAGACAATAGTGATAAAAATGGCATTAACAACATTAAATAATAACATAGGTAAACATTGAATCACTCATATATGGAATCATATGCAGTCCAGTCAGTGTGTCTCCCAGGAGCTCCTTCACTTTAATGCCTCAGTTCCACCTTCCTGGAATGAGAAGCAGCTGGCTGAACCTTCTTATCCAGGCCAAAAACAGCATAGTGTTTCAATCCCTGGAAGAACTTCTGGTCCCTCAAACCATAGATCAATGGACTCAGGCACCGTGGAGCTATCATAAAGACGACAAAATTGACAACACGGATTTGGTTGAAGATCACTGTGTTAATCTTTAGAGCAGCTATGTTCAATAAAGGCGTAAGTAGTTGCATGAGGCAAAGGAGAAGCTGGGTGGCATGGAGAGCCACTGTCCTCGTGCCCTTGGTGCTCGACTTCCTGTTTTCACCAGAGGCAGACCGGGCCGCTGCAGCCACCTTGATGTATGTGAAAGCGATCACCATGGACATGAGCAAGAAATACAATTTGAACACAGCAATTTGGAGGTACCTCTGCCACTCAATCACAAACAGTGAGTCCACAGTACAGAGGATTCTCATGGTCAGCCGCTCTACTGAGACCAGGGCTGCGAAGGAAAGGAGGATGACGAGGGCAGGTACACAGCCCAGCCCCCAAATGAGGAGCAGGCCCACCACTCTAATCCTCGGCGTGGAGATGGCAGCGTGCCTCAGGGGCTTACACACAGCCACATAGCGCTCCAGGCACATGGCCACCAATGTCAGAGGTGTGCAGAATTCCAACCACATCATGACCAGGTTGAGCACTATGCAGGCCTCATAGGGGACTGTCACTCTGTGGTGCATCAGAAGCAGAGCCAGGCTGGTCGCCACCATCACTGTCGAATCCACAAAGACCATGTGGGCAAAAAGGATATAGCGGGTATCAGTGCGAAAGGCCTCCTTCATGAAGAAGGTGAGGATCATGAGGCCATTGATGTATAAGAAGATACCCACCAGCACCTGTATTATGAGAGGCCCGAGTAAGAAACCATCTGACAATTGGCTGCCGTTCTCTATTCCTGTCGAATTGTCCACCATCTTCAGTGACCTGGGAGCAAAGGGAAGGAGAAAATGTGCAAATTGATTTTTTAATTTTCTTTAAGTAGCATGTCAGCACTGGACTGTATAGACCGGTTGTGCAGACTCTCTGAAATCTTTTGCACAGCTTGAAAAACAGGACCATTTACCTGCATATTTTATAAATGTCATATGCATAGGTACTGAAATAGTGACCAAAAGCCTTGTAAAATCATTGTCCGCTATATTGACATCCATGAGACACCCCGAGGAACAGGAGAGCATTCTGACAATGGGCACGGTGTACCTTCATGCTCCATGTGATGCCTGACATTATCCTCAGTATCTCCTTCATGAGCTGAGTCCCTAAGAGTCTCTGCCTTTATAGAAAGCTATTACATTGAACTATGATTCACACAACATCAAAAGCCTGCACGTTTGGTAAGTCCTGATTACAAGAATTTCACCACTGTTTCATTCCCCTGTCAGAATGTCAGTGTCATCCTTTTGTATGTACTTGCATTCTGCATTATTGATATTTGACAGGACGTTCAGGAGTCAGCATCCAAACATTCCATGTTACTAATTTAATTTTTCACATTCCGTTGAAGGTTGTAAGCATGTGAAGTCATCCTACAAATGTATGTGATTTTTATCTTATTCACTACCTGGTTATTATATAATATATGTGGGATTGTGCTATAAAGCATAAAATGTTATCAGACTATAATTAGCTAAGTATATGATATTTTACATTTAGTAAAGCAGAGGATATCAATGTGAGAACATTGCTTAATCCTAAAATGTCTTATTCTGCATTTTTATTGAAAAAACAAAACTAACTAAATTAAAACAAAACTCCATCTCCTGACCCATGAACGTTACATTACCTGTTATGTGCTTTGCAGGGTCCGCAATGAACAATACTGGTAAGAAAAAGGTATCCTGGTCAAGCCTTTATACACTGACTTTAATGACAAGGGATCCGTACTTCTCAGGTGTGACCTGGGAATAGAAGCACAACAATGATGTCACTGAAATTTTAAAAAACAAAAATCAACTCTGTGGATATGGATGTATATCAGTAACCTAAAAACAGCGCCATCTAATGATCAAACATCTGCATTTTGTTCTCCAGCAGTGTTCAGTGAACACCACAAGGGGGAGCTGAACAACATATGAAGCAATTCTGATAAGATATATTACTGTTTTTATAATAACTTTAAGACTGTAGAAACAAATGACCCTGCAGCTAGGTTTGTAATTGGGAGGATGGATTTAAAACTCTGCAATGTGGTTTGGACTGACATTGAACTTAAGGTACCATTTCCCCCTTTATTTATTTATTTATTTATTTATTTATTTATTCATTCATTAATTCATTCATTCATTCATTCTTTATTTTACCAGGAAGGTACTACTGAGATACACTATCTCTTCTTCTAGGAAGTCCTGGCCAAGATGACAGTTTCATATACATACATAGAGAGATGATTAATATGAACACAAACTAAAACACATACAAATACCCAAACTATACATAGAATAAAATTTCATTTTACGAAACAATGACACTGTTCTTTAAGCTCAGAGTTTGACATTTTTAAACACATTCAGAAAATGCAAGTAGTTTAAATTCACTATATTTTGTAATATGGTGCATAAGAACAAAAGCCAGATTTGCTCAGGTCTGTGCATGTGGTGGGAGGCTGAAGGAGAAGCTTAACTGATGAGCAGCTTCTGTATGTATTAGTGCAGAATGTCAGCAAACTACATGTGTACTGAGGTAATTTGTCCATTAAAGCCTTTGCAATAAAAACCAGGCAATGCATTTTCTGTCCAAGATGTAATGATGTCCACTCCACCATCACATATAGCTTACAGTGATGTGTTCTTGCTGTTGCACCAGTTATAAACCTCAATGCTGCATGATAAACAACATCTAGTTTCTTCAAATAAGATGAAGGAGCCTGCATGTATATTACATCACCATAACCTAATACTGATAGGAAGGTGCTCTGTACGAGTCTTTTTCTAGCAATGAAGGCAAAACATTTCTTTAAATGGAAATAGAAGACTAATTTCAGGCGAAGATTACATATGTAGCTCATTGAATTAGAACAATGGACTACGTCAGATGTGTCCAAACCACTGCCGAAACTATAGAATACTATAAATTATATCGCACGTATCACTGTACAGCATATCATTTCAGCAAACAAGCAAATTTTATTTGTCCGCTCTGAAAGCTTGGCATGAAAAGACAGGAGGCTACTATAATGTCAGCAAGTTAAATATGATCTTCATACCTTCAAGTCAACGATTTATAGCAAGATCTTATAGCAAACAGGCTTCATTAAACTAGCATCTGTACTTGTAGCTTATTACGATACAATATGTTTTAAGCAGTTAAATGATCAAGCATACTGTACTGTAGCTAGAAGTTTTTATATTGAACCTTCCTGAAATATAGCACTTTATGGGCACTTATCTCAGCATCACATCACCCAATAATCTCCTTACACTCAAGGCTTTCCACACCAGTCCAAATTTTTTCAGTGCGTTTGTTTAATGCGTCATCCGATAAAAGTCATTCTGCACAAAAACCTTGCACACTGATGGATTTTATTCTATAATTGCAAAAATACGCAATACGAGACAAAATGGAGTCATCAACCAGTGAGGTTGATTTTGTGGTCCTCTCACTTTTCAGCTGGAAACAAAAAACAGAAACTACTGGTTCCGTCTGACCCTGGGAAGCCATGAAGAGCCGAGAGAATATCACCTCCTGATACAGGAACTGTGGAGTTATCGCGATTGTTTCAATGTGTATTTCAGGATGTCTCTTGTTCAGTTCGATTAGCTTCTATCAATACTGGAACCACATATTAAAAAGAAGACCACCAATTTGCATAGTTCAGTTGGTAGTATGTCTAACGTAAGGACAATCATACACACATCACGAGTGTAACAGACAATCCAAATGATGCCATCAGAAAAGTGTGCTCTAGCTGATCGGCAGACATTCAGGGGACAGCCTCAAAGCACTGTAACATACATCTAAGATCAAGTTCGAGAGATTTTAACAGATGCAAAAAACACAGAAAACTGAACCTGTTCTGAAAACATTAATGACACTGAAAGTTTCGGAGTTTGCGTGTGAAGGGCATTGCACACCACACCCGTTATTCATCCAAAATGTCACACATATAAAAATAAATAGTCTCCCATTGTGTCAGTCACGTTTACACACCAATTCCAAAACTTTTCAGAACAGGTTTAGTTTTTTCTTGTATGTGATTGACACAACATGAGATACTATTAATATTCGATAAGGCAGTAGTGCCCATCAGTTTGGGGTGGATATACCCTTTACGGATTTAATAGAATGTATTATTGCTCTCCTTGCAAAAGAATGAATCATAATGCCATGCTTCACAATATTAGGTGGTGGAGTAGAGTGGAGCTTAAATTATTAGAATTAAGAATCAGTATCAATTTAAATGCATTTGAGATAAATATCTCTTTAAAATCAGTGACATAAGTGCATAACTGTCTAGGAACAATATTTAAAAAAATTTTCTGTGTTGGTATCATTGCAGTTTCGGTATTGTGATATTTAAAGTGGTATCGGTATCCAGGGTACAATTCTGACATTGTGACAACACTAATGGCATAGTTCCATGGGTAATCCAATTTTTATAATTACTGTAGCTACAGCCTGTGGTGCCTATTTGAAAATAGCACTAGAGATTGGATCCTGGAAATGGGATTCTGTAAAATACGAGAGAGGCGACATCTCTAGCTGCGACGAAGTGGTCAGTGTGGAGCACAAATGAACCAGTAGTGATGAGAGAGAAGAAGCTTTGAAATTCACATTGGTTGTCATTCATGACTGTCAGTCATGGGCAACATGAATGTGCTGAGGTGAGGAGTGGTGATTTGGTCCATGAAGGTGTGGCTACAGTAAAGCTATGGGCAACTGCGAATGAAACTGCATATACAGTTGCCCCTCCAGACTAGTGAATGTGACATTTGTGCAAGTTAGCTGCGCACAATTGTATGCAAATATTTTGGAAGATGCGTAAGCCAAAAGCATATAAACAATACTGAAAATGATTTGGATCACATGAAATCATGCATAAACATATTAGTGTTATTTGCTATTTGTTACTCAATATGCATACTATATCCTTAATATTAAAATTTATTTTGGAGGGAAACAAAAATAAGTATGGGATCGACGCATCTTGGCTTGGGTATTCCATGCATCTTTGTCTCAGCAACCCGCCTCACTCATGTAATCGCTGTATTTGTGACTGCGGAATCTTGGGTTTCACGCAGTAACGTTTAGACTTTTTAGTGTTACTAATAATGCATGTTTAATAATGGACTTAAGTATTATTTCCAAATGTTCACATTTGTGAGGCTCGTCTGCCCCTAACCCTACAAATGTGAAAGCGTAACTATATCTTCCTTTTAGATGTAAGGTGAACCTCTTATATTGGTGGAACATTTACTCATCTCCCGTAACCACTCATCTCATTACTACTAATCTTTGGTCACAGATAATCATTGTAGTTAAATGTTATTGGCAATATAAATAGTACTTACAGATATGATACTACAGGAGTACAAAATTTTATGAGATTTCAAGCCTAGGCATTATCTCCAGTCTTTAGTTAATTAGAATTTCCCTGCTGAGCTGTCGAGTGTGTGATGATTATAGAGGCTGAACGTGCTCCCTGCTCTGGGGAAGGACGTCCATCATGTGTGTGCCTGAGCTGGTCCTGCCTCCACACCTCTCCCCTGTGCTGCCATTAACGCTAATCAATTATTAATGTCAGGCCTGTGATGGACGGCTTGTTTGTTCTGCTGCTGAGTAAACAGGGCTTCCCTGTGGAGATGAGCAGGCTTGTGACAGTCCAGGATCCCACAGCTCTCAGCCTGTTCCTAGTCAGTGCTGAGGCCTTCTGAACAGGCCTGATTACAGCCTTAGTCTGGCCTAATCAAAACATCACATACAGTACACATACATACACATACATCCAGTACTTACACCTGCAATACTGACTGTGAATGCAGTGGCTAATACCTGTTCTGTGTTTTTAATTGCAGCTAAAGGAAGATTTGTCCATGTTTTCTTGGCTCAATAAAGTCAGAATATGGAAGTTACCATGTGCTGCATGCCCTTGAGGAGCTTATACTATAGTGAGATGTTCTGCTTGTATGATACCGGCGGATATGAGTTATGCAGGTAACAATACAGATTCACTGAACTCAGTGAACTCTGTTATGAACTCTGTTATGGGCATGGTACAGGCAGGAAAGGAAGGTGGTGACAATCCACTTACGGCTCAGCAAAACGGGTTTATTTATAGAATGCTAACCCTGACAGTAGGTTTTATTAGCAGATGTACTTATCTCATTCAAATTATCACTTATCTGGGGTAAAAGTAAAGTTGTATTATTGTCATGTCACAGGTTTGTTTCTACAGGTCTGTTAAGTTTATTGACTGAGAATTCCCTGTCACCCTGTAATAGAAAAGTAGTGTCAATGGAGCTGCCCTTTCTCTCCCCCCATATCAAACCACAGATCCATTTCAGAAATCTGAAGAACATCAATGCAGATGCCCTGGCCCTGGATCTTAAATCTCTCTCCTCTGAACCTACCAGCTCCCTCTCTGTTGCTGACCTCGTGGATTTCTACAACCAGTCCTTGAGCAGTCTCCTGGACTTACACGCCCCCTTAACATCCAGGTCTGTCTCATTCTCGTGCTCAGCACCTTGGTAAACCTGCGAGTTATTAAAAATGAAGGCGGCTGGGCGTGGAACCTAAAAACTCCTCACCCCCCATACCTCCTCACTCACCCTCCGCTCTGTACACACTAACACCCTCCAAGTCCCCAGAACCAAGCTCCGTAGCTTGGCTGATAGGGCCTTTTCATCTGTGGCGCCAAGGCTGTGGAACGCCCTTCCTGACTGCCTGAGAGCCCCACAGTCGCCTGATGCTTTTAAACAAAATCTAAAAACCTATCTTTTTAGAAAGACATTTAGTTAAGTATTTTACAGTATAGTCTAGTATTTTTATTTAATAGTATTTTTATTACACTATTTTTTTACTTTGTAGCATTTACATTTACAGTATTTGGCAGACGCCCTTAGCCAGAGCGACTTACATAAGTGCTTTAAGACGCTGCGATGAATTTTTCATCCCAGGACCCAGGCTATGAATACCATCTATCCGAACACTCTGTTGAGAAAGTGCAACAAATTTATTTATAATTTTTTTTTTGTACACATACACACACACACACGGAAAAGAGCTGAGTAAGAATACAGAGTACTACTTCAGGTATTTCTGAAAAGCACTTTCAGATTGCTAAAATATAAAGTGCAATACAAATTAAATGTATTATTATTATTATTGTTATTAAAAAGATGCATGGGCTGATAGAATCATAGTTGATTATTATGATAAACATTAGATAAACAGAGAAATACGAAAATTCCCTGTGACCCTGTACTGGAAAAGCAGTGTAAAAATAGATATATTATAATAAAAATTAGATGAAGTCTGAGCATGACAGTGGAATTAAAATGAATAGAATAGTGATGCTTTATTAATCCCCATGAGGACATTTTTTACCTTCTGTTCTCTCCATGCTCTCCATGAGACACACATGCAGGTGAGAAGAAGGTTTGGGGGGGGTGTCACAGTGCTGGAGGTTAAGGGCTCATGGACATGCAGACGTTCTGATTTGTACTGATGATCTGATGTCAGACACTCTACTGTTGCATCACGAGGTCCCCCCTCACCACCATGTATGAAGACCAATTAAATAGCACTACTTAGTTGCATAATAAAGGGCCAGTAATAATAATAGTAATAATAATAATGATAATAATGATAGTGATAATAAATAGCTACATATGTAATTTAGCTTCAGTGATGGTGAACAGTAAGGAGGACACTGCTGCAGATCGGGTCCAGAGAAATGGGTTTATTAACATGGGCAAAAATCGTAGTCAAACAGTACAGGTCAGAGCCAGAAAGAGCAAAACAGAATCCGAAGCAGCCGGTAAGGCATTAGGTCATTGGGCAGGTGAAGGTGAGGCAATGGGTGAAGGTCAGTGAGAGGACAAAACAAGGCCTGGAGTCCGGGGAACAAAAACTACATCAAGAAACCAGGCAGAGAGAATGAGAACCAACAGGGGAACAAACTCTCAGCAAAAGGATAAGATCTGTCATTTGGCTGCTGTGTGGCTGCGAAGGGGCGTGACCCTAAATAAGAATCACCGTTAAGTTAGGGTGCCAGTAAACAGGGCTACCCCAAGTGGGTGGGTTTGCTGAAGGGAATTCCTCGAGGGGGTGTGGTTAATGAGACACAGAGTGCCTGCATGAACTGGGTGAGGTTGACGGGGGTCCTCTGAGCTTGTGTGTGACAGTTTCAATATGATGCATAAAATGAGGTACTGTAGTTTAACATACATAATAAAGAGACAATAGTGATAAAAATGGCATTAACAACATTAAATAATAACATAGGTAAACATTGAATCACTCATATATGGAATCATATGCAGTCCAGTCAGTGTGTCTCCCAGGACCTCCTTCACATTAATGCCTCAGTTTCACCTTCCTAGACTGAGAAGCAGCTGGCTGAATCTTCTTATCCAGGCCAAAAACGGCATAGTTTCTCAATGTTTGGAAGAACTTCTGGTCCCTCAAACCATAGATCAATGGGCTCAGGCACCGCGGAGCTATCATAAAGACGACAAAATTGACAACACGGATTTGGTTGTAGACCACCACACTGATCTGTAGCGCAGCCATCTCCACGAAAGGCGTAAGTAGCTGCATGAGGCAAAGGAGAAGCTGGATGGCATGGAGAGCCACTGTCCTCGTGCCCTTGGTGCTCGACTTCCTGTTTTCACCAGAGGCAGACCGGGCCGCTGCAGCCACCTTGATGTATGTGAAAGCGATCACCACGGACATGACCAAGAAATAGAACTTGAACACAGCAATTTGGAGGTACCTCTGCCACTCAATCACAATCAGGGCATCCACGGAGCACAAGACTCTCATGGTGAGCCGCTCAGCTGAGACCAGGGCTGCGAAGGAAAGGAGGATGACGAGGGCAGGTACACAGCCCAGCCCCCAAATGAGGAGCAGGCCCACCACTCTAATCCTCGGCGTGGAGATGGCAGCGTGCCTCAGGGGCTTACACACAGCCACATAGCGCTCCAGGCACATGGCCACCAATGTCAGAGGTGTGCAGAATTGCAACCAGATCATGACCAGGTTGAGCACTATGCAGGCCTCATAGGGGATCACCAGTCTGTAGTATAGTAGTAGCAGAGTCAGGTTGGTCGCCATCATCAGAAAGGAATCCACAAAGAGCATGTGGACAAAAAGGATATAGCGGGTATCGGTGCGAAAGGCCTCCTTCATGAAGAAGGTGAGGATCATGAGGCTGTTGATGTATAAGAAGATACCCACCAGCACCTGTATGATGATCACATTCACATTTGCTGTGACTGGCCTGAATAAAATGGTATCTGATGATTTGCTGCCATTGGTGATTCCTGTTATATTATCCACCATCTTGAGTGTCCTGAGAACAAAAAAAAATGATAAAATCTACAAATTGGTTCTTATTTTTGGGAAACCCCATGTCACCACTGAACTGTCAGGTTGAAAGGCCTCTGAAATGTACTCAGCATTTAAAATAGTAGGACCATTTCCTAGTTATTTGACAAATGCATTATAAAAATTGAGTCAATATATAGGAACTGAAATGATTCCCAAAAAAATCAATATTAACTACAATAACATCAGCCAGGCATCCTGAGGAACAGGAGAGCATTCTGACAATGGGCACGATGTACCTTCATGCTCCATGGGCTGCCTGACGTGATCCTCAGTATCTCCCTTATGAGCCAAATCCCTATGAGTATCTGTCTTTGTATCTGTCATGTTGAACTATAATTCACACAACCGCCCAAACCTCCATGTCTCATTAGTCCAAGAAATTCAGTAGCATTCCATGCTTTGCCCTGTAAGAATACAAGTCATCCTTTTGGATATACCTGCCTTCTCCATTGCATATTTTTGACACAGAGTCCAGAAGTCAACGTTAAAACATTCATTGTTAGTAATTTAATTTCTCACGTTGAAACTAAAAATGAAAAGGTGATATTACCCCTTTAAATACTTGGTTATTATATAATTTATGTGCCAATCTGTTATGAATGAAGCATAAAGTATCATAAAGTCTAATTGACTATCTATGTAATATTAACATGAGAGGAAAATATTGCAAGACCCTAAAAGAATTAGTCTGTGCCTGTTTTTATTTCAGAATAATCAGTTAGAAGAAAACTCCATTTCCTGACCCATGAACATTACATTACCTGTTATGTGCTTTGCAGGGTCCGCAATGAACAATACTGGTAAGAAAAAGGTATCCTGGTCAAGCTTTTATACACTGACTTTAATGACAAGGGATTCGTACTTCTCAGGTGTGACCTAGGAATAGATGGACACCTATGATGTCACTGATCTCTGTGGAGATGGTTGTATGTCAGTAGCCTGGAAATAGTGCCATCTAGTGATTAAACATATGTATTTCGTTCTTCAGAGTCAGAGTCAGAGAGTTTTATTGTCAATTCCTTTACATGTACTAGCCATATAAAGATATCGAGATTACGTTTCCCACTGTCCCTTGCGTACATTAGACAAACAATACAGGACGGGACGACTATAAAGTGCACAGAACAACAACATAACAACAACGTAACCTGTGTTATACCAAATTCTAAACGCTTTTTCTAAACACTAAAAAATACAGTGGACAGACAATACAGGACAGACAAACAAGTGTACAAGTATAGCAAGTACAGTTCTTCTGCTGTATTTAATGGACATCACACAGGAAGCAGACACAATTCTGATATGGCATATAGTGTTGCATGGGATACCAGTCAAATTAGTTTTACAGGCATCGCTAAAGCTATATCTCATTAACACTAACCATCGGATCAGAACCATGGACTCAATAGGTGTGAACCACTGCCGAAAGTCAATTATATAGCATGCATCATTCCATATAGCATATTGTTTCAGCAAACTAGAAAATTTGATTTATGCTCTGCATAAAAAGACATAACTACTATAAAGACAGCTACTATAATGTCAGCTAGTTAGATATAATTGTAGCTTCAAGTCAATGGTTTATAGCAAAATCATATAACAAATAGACTACAATAGCATGACAAACTAGTATCTGTACTTACAAGTTATTACGCTACCCTGTGTTTTAAGCAGTTAAATAATCAGGCATAGTGCATTGCGTTGGAAGTTTTTTATATGATTATTATTATTGAGCAGATGAGTGAAATAAAGTAGAAGAAACTGCTGTACCCTTTATGGGTGTTTATCTCACTATCTGTGGAGAGTAATGGTGATGAGTTTGATAAAGGAAGAAACACATTTTACAGTTTTGGGTGCTCACTCGCAACACATTGTCCTCTCAAAAGCCATATTAGGAATCGCCCCAATACTTTCCTTATACTCCTTATAGGCCTTTGCGCACTAGTCCGAACTTTTAGTGTGCATGTTTTTAATCAGTCATCTGAAAATATCGTTATGCACAAAATCCTTGGACGCTGAGTCTGATGCATTTTATTTTATAATTGCAAAAATTCACAATACAAGGCAAAATGGAATTGCCAAATAGTGAGTGATTTTGTGGTTCTCTCTATTCTAAGCTGGAAAAAGAGAAAATACTGGGTCCATCCAATCCTGAGAAGCACACAGTTTTGGAATTGTGACACTTAAAATGGTATCTGTATGGTGGGTATAATTTTGGCATTATGAAAATACTAATGGCATAGTTCCATGATTAATTCAATGGTCTAATTATATTCTTTAAATCACTGTAGCTGCAGCCTGTCATGCCTATTTGAAAATAGCACTAGAAACTTGGCTTTCCTGAAATAAAGCGCTTTAAACACCATGAAACAATCTTCCAAAACATGCCACAACGTGTTCTTCTTTAAATCTTGACAGTCACAAGGTGCTAACCAAACAGAAATGATTCCCAAAAGAGTACTTATATGGATAAACAAACTCAAATTGTAAATAAACTCGTGCTCACAGATATGTTAATGTGTATTATAAGTATTTTTTGACACGTTTGTTCCCGATAAAACACATTATTTTGAAAGCTCAGACCTTAGAATAATCATTATAAATCTTGTCTTGATTGCTTCAGCAATGCAGACACATCAGCAGCTTTTCTCACACCATGTCTGACTCACCCAGTCTTGAAAACAGCAAATAAAAGTATAAAATAAAAGTTTTTTCTGCTTAATTCATTCTTGTCTTTGCAATTTTCAAAAGTTATTTCCAGCAAATGTTTGCAGAGCATTTACCAACCATTGGACTTTTGGAGATTCGAATGATGATACTTTGGAGATACTTTGTGTGGTGAGTGTTATGTTATTCAAACTGGAAATGCATCCTTCCTTGCCACCGTTGCCTTTGGCTTACTCACTGGGGGGTCTTTACGTGGCAGAAATGTAAAGCGCATTGAGACAATGTAATGTTGTGATAATGCGCTATATAAATAAAATTGCATTGCATTGCATCCTATTGGCCATGTAAGAGGAATTTTTTTACTTTGCCTTTTACTTTATTAGTACATTTACTCATCTCCCATCCCAAGATGATTAAATGTTATAATCATTATACATAACAGTTAGGGTTATGGTGCTACAGGAAGACAACATTTTATGAGATTTCCGGCCTTGGAATTAATTCTCTAGTTAATGGAACAACAGAATTTCCCTACTGAGCTGTCGGGTGCGTGATGATTACAGAGGCTGAACATGCTCCCTGCTCTGGGGAAGGACCTCCATCATGTGGGAGCCTGAGCTGGTCCTGCCTCCACACCTCTCCCCTGTGCTATCATTAACGCTAATCAATTATTAATGTCAGGCCTGTGATGGACGGCTTGTTTGTTCTGCTGCTGAGCAAACAGGGCTTCCCTGTGGAGATGAGCTGCCTTGTGACAGTGCAGGACCCCACAGCTCTCAGCCTGGGCCTAGTCAGTTCTGGGGCCTTCTGAACAACAGGCCTGATTGCAGCCTTAGTCTGGCCTAATCAAAACATCACATACACTCCGCTGCCTACACATGCAGTGCTAAAGAAGTGATATCTGTGAGTCTGCCAACACCTTTTAACATGCTTTGAGTTGTATCTTTGCCTTTCTAATTTCATGAAAATGCTTGTGTGACTCAGCTGCAGGGAGTACAGCAGCTAACATGTGGAATATTTTACCTCAGAGTTTGCAGGTTAAATTTCTGGGATGCACTGGTGAATTGCAGCTAACAAATTTAGATTTTTTTGTTTTACTATAAGGCCGCAAATTAGGGTTAGAGTTAGGGTTGGAAGTACTGGTGCTTTTTGGAACAGTTACTGTTGGGTTATAACTGAACAGTTGTAGGTCTAAGGTTGCCACCACCGTCGAGAACTACATTTCCCATAATGCACCAGCAAAATGGCTGCTGATCACAAATGAAAACACCTGAGCAGAAATAGTAGCTTAGTCTTCAAACAAGCCAAGGAACAGCACAGCAAGCTCTACTCAAGAGTTTACTCCAAAGACACCAATGGTTGGTAAATGTTATTAGGTTTTATTAGTTAAAAAGTTAACTAAAATGAAAAAGCTTGTAGACGTTTGATTGTCTTTATTACATTTGATGTTTAACTGTTCTGTTGTTTGAAGTGAGCATTTAATGAAATTTATTATTTTATTTAACTTAACTCACTAGATTAATTTTATTAATTCATTTGAAGTACTTACAATGGTTCAATTGTTTACCTTAATTTAATTAATGTAATCTAAAAAGCTCATGTATTGTTTGAACATCTTACAAAATGACACGGTGAACCTCTGTATCTGTGCTTTGTAGGTTATCAAAAAGGTGAATCAAGAGTTGTCCTGGAGTGTCCTTTTGGAGTGGAACTAGAGTGGAACTTAACAGTTACCTCATGTTAGATGTACCTTCCCTATAGGTCCAAGTCAAGGAAAGGACTGGTGGCCCATGGAGGTAGGCACTTGTGGGTCTTGGGAAGGTTATTTGGGGTTTAAGGCACCTTCACTGGTGTGGACATCCACCCAGGTACCCTGGGAGCCTTTCCCTGCCTTGCCCCACTTAACCCAGACTTGGGGAAACTTACTCTGAAAATTAAAAAATTTCACTCGTATTTTTTGGATATGTTGTGATAAATTTCCCTTCCATCAATGCAGATGCCCTGGCCCTGGACCTGAAATTTCTCTCCTCTGAACCTGTCAGCTCCCTCTCTGTTGCTGACCTCGTAGATTTCTACAACCAGTCCCTGAGCAGTCTCCTGGACTTCCACGCCCCCTTAACATCTAGATCTGTCTCATTCTCGTGCTCAGCACCTTGGTACACCTGCGAGCTACGAAAAATGAAGGCGGCTGGGCGTGTCCTTGAGCGGCGGCTCAAGCCCTCTGGGTTGACTGTCCGCAAACAGGCTTGCAGGGAACACAAGAGGGCATATGCATAAGCTCTGAAGGCTGCACGGTCAAGGTTCTATTCCACCATCATCAGCAACAGTTCCAGAAACTCCAAGATACTATTTTCAACTATAAATCACCTTCTCAAACCTCCTTCACCTGCCCACTCTGAGGCTACCGCGGAGAGGTGCAACATGCACATCAATTTCTTCAGACAAAAAGTTGATAATATCCGTTCATACCTCTCCATCACGAATATCTTGCCTCCTCCAACTGTTGACCTACTACCTGAGAAGGTCCAGCCACTTTGCTCCTTCTCTGCTACCACCACGGGAAGAGGTGGAGAACGTCATCAGGAAAATGAAACCATCTACCAGTTCCCTGGACCCTTTCCCTTCAGCCCTGCTAAAGGTCAACATCTCTGCCGTCTCTCCACTCATCACCAGGATCATAAACCAATCCCTCCTGACTGGCCATATTCCTTCTACTTTAAAAACTGCTATCATCAGACCTCTATTGAAAAAACCCACCATGGACTCTGAAGTTCTCTCTAACAATAGGCCCATCTCCATTCTTCCATGCCTCTCTAAAGTTCTGGAAAAAAACAGTTGCAGCACAACTTCATGATCACCTCAAACTGAATAACCTGTTTGAAAAATTTCAGTCCGGTTTCCGCCCTGGCCATAGCACCGAACCAGCCCTGGTCAGGGTCACCAATGATCTTCTGATGACGGCAGATACTGGTTCCCCTTCTATACTCATCCTCCTTGACCTGACAGCTGCTTTTGACACAATAGACCATAACATCCTCTTTCACCGCCTGCAATGCACCATTGGACTCTCAGGAACTGTTCATAACTGGTTCACGTCATACCTAACTGGCAGAACCGAACATGTCGCCATTGGCAGCGCAAAATCTCACATCCACAACGTCACCTGTGGTGTCCCACAGGGCTCTGTGCTTGGCCTCACTTGACACCAAGTCAAGTGTGTGACCCCTGGAATGTGTGGGGACATCAACATGTTGTAGGTTGAGGGAATCTAGCAGCTCCAGGAAATCAGCAGTGAGATAAGCGGAAGTGGTCTTTACTCTACTCATCAACTCTGATCTGAGGAACTTTGTTTCTAGTGTCGACGACATTCCTAGGCTGAGTTACGCCCACTTCTGGTTTTGATGCTAATATGCTAGCATGATTGTAGTTTTTTGTACATTGCCTGTTTTGATGCTAGTTTTATGTCTTTACTCTACTCATCAACTCTGATCTGAGGAACTTTGTTTCTAGTGTCGACGACATTCCTAGGGTGAGTTACGCCCACTTCCGGTTTTGATGCTAATATGCTAACATGATTATAGTTTTTTGTACATTGCCTGTTTTGACGCTAGTTTTATTTCTTTACTCATCAGCTCTGATCTGAGGAACTTTGTTTCTAGTGTCGACGACATTCCTAGGGTGAGTTACGCCCACTTCCGGTTTTGATGCTAATATGCTAACATGATTGTAGTTTTTTGTACATTGCCTGTTTTGACGCTAGTTTTATGTCTTTACTCATCAGCTCTGATCTGAGGAACTTTGTTTCTAGTGTCGACGACATTCCTTGGGTGAGTTACGCCCACTTCCGGTTTTGATGCTAATATGCTAACATGATTGTAGTTTTTTGTACATTGCCGGTTTTGATGCTAGTTTCATGTCTACTCTACTCATCAACTCTGATCTGAGGAACTTTGTTTCTAGTGTCGACGACATTCCTAGGGTGAGTTACGCCCACTTCCGGTTTTGATGCTAATATGCTAACATGATTATAGTTTTTTGTACATTGCCTGTTTTGATGCTAGTTTTATTTCTTTACTCATCAACTCTGATCTGAGGAACTTTGTTTCTAGTGTCGACGACATTCCTAGGGTGAGTTACGCCCACTTCCGGTTATCTCACTGCTGATTTCCTGGAGCGGCTAGATTCCCTTAACCTACAACAACATGTTGATGTCCCCACACATTCCAGGGGTCACACACGTGACTTGGTCATTTCAAACTTCGCCCCCATCAGTAATCTACAGGTATATGATCTTGGTATCTCGGACCGTAAAGTAGTGTCAATGGAGCTGCCCTTTTTCTCCCCCCATATCAAACCAAAACGTCAGATCCATTTCAGAAATCTGAAGACCATCAATGCAGATGCCCTGGACCTTAAATTTCTCTCCTCTGAACCTGTCAGCTCCCTCTCTGTTGCTGACCTCGTATATTTCTACAACCAGTCCCTGAGCAGTCTCCTGGAATTCCACGCCCCCTTAACATCTAGATCTGTCTCATTCTCGTGCTCAGCACCTTGGTACACCTGCGAGCTACGAAAAATGAAGGCGGCTGGGCGTGTCCTTGAGCGGCGGCTCAAGCCCTCTGGGTTGACTGTCCGCAAACAGGCTTGCAGGGAACACAAGAGGGCGTATGCATAAGCTCTGAAGGCTGCACGGTCAAGGTTCTATTCCACCATCATCAGCAACAGTTCCAGAAACTCCAAGATACTATTTTCAACTATAAATCACCTTCTCAAACCTCCTTCACCTGCCAACTCTGAGGCTACCGCGGAGAGGTGCAACATGCACATCAATTTCTTCAGACAAAAAGTTGATAATATCCGTTCATACCTCTCCATCACGAATATCTTGCCTCCTCCAACTGTTGACCTACTACCTGAGAAGGTCCAGCCACTTTGCTCCTTCTCTGCTACCACCACGGGAAGAGGTGGAGAACGTCATCAGGAAAATGAAACCATCTACCAGTTCCCTGGACCCTTTCCCTTCAGCCCTGCTAAAGGTCAACATCTCTGCCGTCTCTCCACTCATCACCAGGATCATAAACCAATCCCTCCTGACTGGCCATATTCCTTCTACTTTAAAAACTGCTGTCATCAGACCTCTATTGAAAAAACCCACCATGGACTCTGAAGTTCTCTCTAACTATAGGCCCATCTCCAATCTTCCATGCCTCTCTAAAGTTCTGGAAAAAAACAGTTGCAGCACAACTTCATGATCACCTCAAACTGAATAACCTGTTTGAAAAATTTCAGTCCGGTTTCCGCCCTGGCCATAGCACCGAACCAGCCCTGTTCAGGGTCACCAATGATCTTCTGATGACGGCAGATACTGGTTCCCCTTCTATACTCATCCTCCTTGACCTGACAGCTGCTTTTGACACAATAGACCATAACATCCTCTTTCACCGCCTGCAATGCACCATTGGACTCTCAGGAACTGTTCATAACTGGTTCACGTCATACCTAACTGGCAGAACCGAACATGTCACCCTTGGCAGCGCAAAATCTCACATCCACAACGTCACCTGTGATGTCCCACAGGGCTCTGTGCTTGGCCTCACTTGACACCAAGTCAAGTGTGTGACCCCTGGAATGTGTGGGGACATCAACATGTTGTTGTAGGTTGAGGGAATCTAGCAGCTCCAGGAAATCAGCAGTGAGATAACCGGAAGTGGTCTTTACTCTACTCATCAACTCTGATCTGAGGAACTTTGTTTCTAGTGTCGTCGACATTCCTAGGGTGAGTTACGCCCACTTCCGGTTTTGATGCTAATATGCTAGCATGATTGTAGTTTTTTGTACATTGCCTGTTTTGATGCTAGTTTTATGTCTTTACTCTACTCATCAACTCTGATCTGAGGAACTTTGTTTCTAGTGTCGACGACATTCCTAGGCTGTTACGCCCACTTCCAGTTTTGATGCTAACATGATTGTAGTTTTTTCTGTACATTGCCTGTTTTGACGCTAGTTTTATGTCTTTACTCTACTCATCAGCTCTGATCTGAGGAACTTCGTTTCTAGTGTCGACAACATTCCTAGGGTGAGTTACGCCCACCTCTGGTTTTGATGCTAACATGATTGTAGTTTATTGTACATTGCCGGTTTTTATGCTAGTTTTATGTCTTTACTCTACTCATCAACTCTGATCTGAGGAACTTTGTTTCTAGTGTCGACGACATTCCTAGGGTGAGTTACGCCCACTTCCGGTTTTGATGCTAATATGCTAACATGATTATAGTTTTTTGTACATTGCCTGTTTTGACGCTAGTTTTATTTCTTTACTCATCAGCTCTGATCTGAGGAACTTTGTTTCTTGTGTTGACGACATTCCTAGGGTGAGTTACGCCCACTTCCGGTTTTGATGCTAATATGCTAACATGATTGTAGTTTTTTGTACATTGCCTGTTTTGACGCTAGTTTTATGTCTTTACTCATCAGCTCTGATCTGAGGAACTTTGTTTCTAGTGTCGACGACATTCCTAGGGTGAGTTACGCCCACTTCCGGTTTTGATGCTAATATGCTAACATGATTATAGTTTTTTGTACATTGCCTGTTTTGACGCTAGTTCTATTTCTTTACTCATCAGCTCTGATCTGAGGAACTTTGTTTCTAGTGTTGACGACATTCCTAGGGTGAGTTACGCCCACTTCCGGTTTTGATGCTAACATGATTGTAGTTTTTTCGGTACATTGCTTGTTTTGACGCTAATTTCTTCACTTGGCTCTACTTATTAAGATGGATCTGAGGAAGTTTGTTTCTAGTGTCGACGACATTCCTAGGGTGAGTTACGCCCACTTCCGGTTTTGATGCTAATATGCTAACATGATTATAGTTTTTTGTACATTGCCTGTTTTGATGCTAGTTTTATTTCTTTACTCATCAGCTCTGATCTGAGGAACTTTGTTTCTAGTGTCGACGACATTCCTAGGGTGAGTTACGCCCACTTCCGGTTATCTCACTGCTGATTTCCTGGAGCGGCTAGATTCCCTTAACCTACAACATGTTGATGTCCCCACACATTCCAGGGGTCACACACGTGACTTGGTCATTTCAAACTTCGCCCCCATCAGTAATCTACAGGTATATGATCTTGGTATCTCGGACCGTAAAGTAGTGTCAATGGAGCTGCCCTTTTTCTCCCCCCATATCAAACCAAAACGTCAGATCCATTTCAGAAATCTGAAGACCATCAATGCAGATGCCCTGGCCCTGGACCTTAAATTTCTCTCCTCTGAACCTGTCAGCTCCCTCTCTGTTGCTGACCTCGTATATTTCTACAACCAGTCCCTGAGCAGTCTCCTGGAATTCCACGCCCCCTTAACATCTAGATCTGTCTCATTCTCGTGCTCAGCACCTTGGTACACCTGCGAGCTACGAAAAATGAAGGCGGCTGGGAGTGTCCTTGAGCGGCGGCTCAAGCCCTCTGGGTTGACTGTCCGCAAACAGGCTTGCAGGGAACACAAGAGGGCGTATGCATAAGCTCTGAAGGCTGCACGGTCAAGGTTCTATTCCACCATCATCAGCAACAGTTCCAGAAACTCCAAGATACTATTTTCAACTATAAATCACCTTCTCAAACCTCCTTCACCTGCCCACTCTGAGGCTACCGCGGAGAGGTGCAACATGCACATCAATTTCTTCAGACAAAAAGTTGATAATATCCGTTCATACCTCTCCATCACGAATATCTTGCCTCCTCCAACTGTTGACCTACTACCTGAGAAGGTCCAGCCACTTTGCTCCTTCTCTGCTACCACCACGGGAAGAGGTGGAGAACGTCATCAGGAAAATGAAACCATCTACCAGTTCCCTGGACCCTTTCCCTTCAGCCCTGCTAAAGGTCAACATCTCTGCCGTCTCTCCACTCATCACCAGGATCATAAACCAATCCCTCCTGACTGGCCATATTCCTTCTACTTTAAAAACTGCTGTCATCAGACCTCTATTGAAAAAACCCACCATGGACTCTGAAGTTCTCTCTAACTATAGGCCCATCTCCAATCTTCCATGCCTCTCTAAAGTTCTGGAAAAAAACAGTTGCAGCACAACTTCATGATCACCTCAAACTGAATAACCTGTTTGAAAAATTTCAGTCCGGTTTCCGCCCTGGCCATAGCACCGAACCAGCCCTGTTCAGGGTCACCAATGATCTTCTGATGACGGCAGATACTGGTTCCCCTTCTATACTCATCCTCCTTGACCTGACAGCTGCTTTTGACACAATAGACCATAACATCCTCTTTCACCGCCTGCAATGCACCATTGGACTCTCAGGAACTGTTCATAACTGGTTCACGTCATACCTAACTGGCAGAACCGAACATGTCACCCTTGGCAGCGCAAAATCTCACATCCACAACGTCACCTGTGGTGTCCCACAGGGCTCTGTGCTTGGCCTCACTTGACACCAAGTCAAGTGTGTGACCCCTGGAATGTGTGGGGACATCAACATGTTGTTGTTGTAGGTTGAGGGAATCTAGCAGCTCCAGGAAATCAGCAGTGAGATATTTTGAAATAAGGAAATATGTTAAAGGTAACTTGCTGTCTGAGCTACTAATAGTGAGTATTTTCTGTACACTTTATAGCTCTTACGGTGAGTTCACAAGGCAAGGTTAAATAAAGGAGTATATTAGCAGAATTAGCAGCCAAAGAAGTAGAGTATGAAGTGCTACTAGAAGAGGAAAAACAAAAGAAGATTCAACTCCTAGAGGAAAGGCAAAATAAGGAGCTTGAAATACAGAAACGTGAGTTACAGAGATTAAAGGCTGAAAAGGAAGTAAAGGCTGCACGAGTCAGATTAATGACTTATGACCGGGAAATCAAAGGTGAGAAGTGTTCATTCTGTTGACCATAGCAGAAGGGATCAGAAGCCCCCCGCAGTTTCCACTTATGTTCAAGCTCCTACAAATAATGTAGTCTCCACCCCACCTCCTCAAGCAGACGTCATTTATTTAACTCAAACAGTACAAGACAGTATCTCCATGAACAGGCTGCCAATACCAGAGCCATTCATGTTCAAAGGTGACCCACTACAGTTCATTGAGTGGAAAGCTTCATTTACTGCCCTCATTGACAAGAAGAACATCTCATCTGCTGACAAACTATACAACTTGTATAGAAATATGTGGGAGGTGCAGCGCGACAAACACTTGATGGCATCTTCTACAGGAATGACAGCGACGCGTATAAGGATGCATGGGAACGCCTCAATCAAAGGTATGGACATCCATTTATTGTTCAGAAAGCGTTTAGAGAAAAGCTGTCAAAATGGCCAAAGATACAAACAAATGACTCTAAAGGATTTAGGGCATTTGCTGATTTCATTCAAACATGCCATGAGGCGATGCCTTACATTGAAGGCCTAAACATTCTCAACGATTGTGAGGAGAACCAGAAACTTGTTCAAAAGTTACCAAATTGGGCTGCTGCAAGGTGGAATCGTCAAGCTACTCAGTTTATGAGAGATATTGGAAAATTTCCTGGTTTAAAGCACTTTGCTGAGTTCATGTCTTCTGAATCAGAGATTGTATGCAACCCAATCACATCATTCCAGGCTCTCCATTCTACAGACTTCACCACAGCCACTGCAAGGAACTTACAAAGGGAAAAAAGGCCTACCTCAAGTGTCCTCCACACGCAGGTGTTAACAGAGACAGAAAATGCAAAACAAAGATTGAATGTTAAACTACCATGCATGCTCTGTCAAGACAATGGACACAAACTTCATGTTTGCCCACGGTTTAAGGTCCAGTCACTTGAAGAGAGAAGGAAATACATAAAGGACAAAAGGCTCTGTTATGGTTGTCTCAAACCAGGACACAGTGCAAAGGCATGTCGTTACAGACTTGTGTGTGAAATGTGCAAGAAAAAACACCCTACCTGTCTGCACGACTTCAACTACGACAAGAAAAATTCAACTACAGACTCAATTCAGATCAACACAGAGCATACTGCAACTACCCTGTCTCTCAATGTTGAAAACAATGAACAATGTGTCAGCACTTCCATAATTGTACCAGTATGGGTCTCTTCAGAGCAACTTCCAGGTACAGAGAAGCTTGTTTATGCACTCTTAGATACTCAGAGTGACACAGTGTTCATAGACCAAGATGTGTCCAATGATCTCAAGGCAAAGTCCACTCCAATAAGATTAAGGCTCACTACAATGCTGGGTAAAGATGCTGTTGTACCAAGCGAACGTGTTTCAGGTCTCAAGGTGAGAGGCTACAACTCCACGGAAACAATTGAACTCCCTCCAGCTTACACCAAAGACTGTATACCAGTTAACCGCTCTCACATTCCTACTTATGAAACAGCAAAACGATGGAATCATCTCAAGGAGATAGTGAATGAGATTCCCCTGCATCTAGGATGTGAAGTTGGCCTTTTAATTGGCTACAATTGCTCAAAGGCTCTGGCTCCGAGGCAGGTAATATTAGGAGAGGAGAACGAACCCTATGCAGTCCGCACAGCATTGGGCTGGAGTATTGTTGGCCCCACATCATCTCACAATGACTCCTTCAGCACTGTGTGTCACAAAATAACAGTAAAAGAGCTCCCCCTAGTGACTCCAGCTGATGCACTTAAGGTTCTCGAGTCAGACTTCAAGGATGACGTCAAGGACAACAGGTCAGTGTCTCAAGACGACATTCTCTTTCTAAAGACATTAAAGGAAGGAATTTATAAAAATACTGAAGGACATTACGAAATGCCACTTCCATTTAAAGAACGACCACTCTTACCGGACAACAAGCAAATGGCCATTGGGCGACTTCAAAGTCTCAAAAACAAACTGTCAAAGGACCAAAGGCATAAGGAGCAGTATGTGAAGTTTATGAATGAAGTCCTAGAAAGAGGAAAAGCAGAGGAAGTGGAAAGTGAAGCAAAGGAAGGAGAAAGGTGGTATATTCCCCACCACGGGATATATCATCCCCAGAAACCAGACAAACTGAGGGTAGTCTTCGATGCCTCAGCTAAGTAAAAAGGTACCAGTCTGAACGACCATCTGCTGTCTGGCCCAGATTTGCTAAATAATCTAAATGGAGTTCTCATCAGATTTAGACTGCATGAAGTTGCATTGTTGTGCGACATTAAGAAAATGTTCCACCAATTTTTTGTGCATGAATCAGATAGAGACTATTTAAGATTTTTATGGTGGAAAAATGGCAACATGAACACAGAGCCCCAAGAATTCCGAATGAAGGTTCACCTCTTCGGCGCTTCATCATCACCAGGATGTGCAAATTACGGTTTAAAGTATCTTGCCAAAGAAAATGAGACACAGTTCCCCCTTGCATCTCAGTTCATAATGAAAGATTTTTATGTGGACGATGGGGTGACAAGCACTGCAAGCATCAAAGAAGCTGTTCAGCTCGCCCAAGATGCTCAGACAATCTGCGCATCAGGTGGCCTCAGACTGCACAAGTTTGTAAGCAACGACCAAACTGTGTTAAACAGCATCCCACCATCTGAACGTGCTCCTTCACAGCAGGCATGTGATCTGACACTCAATGACTCTAAACTTGAAAGAGCGCTAGGCATTCACTGGCATATTGAATCAGACACACTCAGATTTCGCTTTCGACCCAACGAACAACCTGCTACACGGCGTGGCATCCTATCTACTGTCGCATCTCTTTACGACCCACTGGGATTCATCTCCCCCTTTGTGCTCACAGGCAAACGGGTGCTTCAGGAGACCTGCAAACAAGGCTCAGGCTGGGATGACCCCCTCTCCAGTGAATTAAGGCCAGTGTGGGACAATTGGAACAGTGACTTAAGGAACTTACAGAAAATCACAATTCCACGCTGTTATGTTCCTACAGACTTTGGGCAAATAGTGAAAAGAGAGTTGCATCATTTTTCTGATGCCAGCTCACATGGCTATGGCCAGTGTTCTTATTTAAAACATATAAACCAAGATGATAAAGTGCATTGTGCTTTAGTTACAGCAAAGACTAGAGTGGCTCCTATCAAGATAACAACAATCCCACATCTTGAACTGACAGCTGCGGTTGTCTCCATTAATGCAAGTAACATGTTAAGGGACGAGCTTGGATTGACACAGAGTGAAGAGTACTTCTGGACTGACTCAAAGGTAGTTTTAGGCTACATTAATAATGAAGCACGTCGGTTTCACACATTTGTCTCCAACAGAATTCAAAAGATAAGGACTAACAGCTTCCCTCAGCAGTGGAGATATGTGCCTTCTGACCAGAATCCTGCAGACATCGCCTCCAGAGGTTCCAGTGTGGGTGAGCTTATAACATCAGTCTGGTTCAAAGGGCCACAGTTTCTGTGGGAGAAGGAAGTTCCTCCAGCTTCAGGAATTGGCGAAAACATACTACTCGGGGATCCAGAAGTCAAAACGGTACATACACTGAACACCCTCAAAGCAGAGAAGAAAGGTTTATCAGAGAGGTTAACAAAATTTTCATCATGGTACAAGGCCACTCAAGCCCTAGCTCGCCTCATTCGCTGTGCTAAGAGAGAGAAAACAACAAGCCACAGTACTGTACAAGAAAGACAAAACGCACAACATGTTATTCTGAAAGACATACAAGCCAGGGAGTATGCAGTGGAGATAAAGTTGCTTAAAAATGGAAAGGAACTCCCCTACAAAAGCAAACTGTATCAAATGGATACCTTTCTTGATAGTGATGGACTCCTCAAGGTGGGAGGAAGACTTAAAGATGCTTCATTCTCCTCTATATTGAAACACCCAGTGATAATTCCAAAGGGTAACCATGTCACTCAGCTAATAATCAGCCATTTCCACAGTAAAGTGCAGCACCAAGGAAAGGGACTGACAATCAATGAAATCAGATCAAATGGATTTTGGATTCCAAGCATCAACAAAGCTGTAAGAAACTTTATACAGAAATGTGTAAGGTGTCGCAGACTCAGAAGGGGTACTGAGGAACAGAAAATGGCTGATCTCCCAGTCCAGCGTTTAGATCCAGCTCCACCATTCACATTCTGTGGAATGGACTGTTTTGGCCCTTTTCTAACTAAGAAAGCTCGTAAGGTGAACAAGCATTATGGACTTATTTTTACATGCTTTTGCTGCAGAGCAGTGCACATGGAAATGTTAGACGACATGACCACGGACGCCTTTATAAATGCCCTCCGCTGTTTCATAGCCATCAGAGGAGCTGTCAGTGAGATAAGGTGTGATCAAGGAAGTAACTTTGTTGGCGCAAAAAATGAGCTGCAAGAAGCATTGAAACAAATGGACTGTGATCGCATTACTGCGTTTCTTGCTGAGAAACAATGCGACTTCAAAATGCACGCTCCTCATTCAAGCCACACAGGAGGTGTGTGGGAAAGGCAAATCAGGACTGTCCGAAATGTTCTGCGCTCAACAGTTTCTCTTTCATCAGGCAGAATGGACGACACATCATTAAGGACATTCTTTTATGAGGCAATGGCGATTGTCAACAGCAGGCCTCTTACAGTGGACAACTTAAGTGATCCAAACAGTCCCGAGCCATTAACACCCACTCACCTGCTAATGATGAAGTCAAGGTCATCTATGCCCCCGCCAGGTAGATTCATTAAAGAGGACATTTATGCACAGAAAAGGTGGCGGCAGGTGCAGTATTTATCAGAACAGTTTTGGTCACGTTGGAAAAAGGAGTATCTGTCTAACATCACAACAAGACAGAAATGGCACTCTCCAAGGAGAAACTTGAAGGTTGGAGATGTTGTGATGGAGAAAATGGATGACTTGCCACGCAATGAATGGAGATTAGCACGTGTAATGGACACAACAACTGACAAAGATGGACTTGTAAGAAAGGTAAAGCTTCGTTTTGGAGAAAGGAAGATGGACAAAGGACAATGTTACAGTAAACCTTCTGTAGTGGAACGCCCAGTGCAGAAACTGGTTTTGCTATTGGAGACTGTTTAATTACATTCTGAAGTTTAAGGTTTATTCTGTCATGTAAACTGTGTTTTCATACAATGTAATGTTTACAGGTCAACGGTTACAGGTCATTTCTTCATTAGGAAATCATTATCACTCCGTTTGGTTCCCATTTGAGCTCTAATGATTTGGTGGGAGTGTAAATGACCGTATTAATATTTCGTTTATTACATTTATTGATTACAAATGTTATTCCTTGTTTAACTATACTGAACAAAAATATAAACGCAACACTCTTGTTTCTGCTCCCATTTTTCATGAGATGGACTTAAAGACCTACAATTCATTCCAGATACACAATATTACCATTTCTCTCAAACATTTCTCACAAATCAGTCTAAATGTGTGATAGTGAGCACTTCTGCTTTGCTGAGATAATCCATCCCACCTCACAGGTGTGCCACATCAAGATGCTGATCTGACATCATGGGTAGTGCACAGGTGTACCTTATACTGCCCACAATAAAAGGCCACCCTGGAATGTGCAGTTTTTTGCTTTATTGGGGGTCTGGGGACTCAGAACCGGTCAGTATCTGGTGTGACCACCATTTGCCTCATGCAATGCAACACATCTTCTTCGCATAGAGTTTATCAGATTGTCAATTGTGGCCTGTGGAATGTTGGTCCACTCCTCTTCAATGGCTGTGCGAAGTTGTTGGATATTAGTGGGAACTGGTACACGCTGTCGTATACGCCGGTCAAGCACATCCCAAACATGCTCAACGGGTGACATGTCCGGTGAGTATGCTGGCCATGCAAGAACTGGGACATTTTCAGCTTCCAAGAACTGTGTACAGATCCTTGCAACATGGGGCCGTGCATTATCTGTCTGAGTGGCTGGTCTCAGACGATCTTGGAGGTGAACCTGCTGGATGTGGAGGTCCTGGGCTGGTGTGGTTACACGTGGTCTGCGGTTGTGAGGCCGGTTGGATGTACTGCCATATTCTCTGAAACGCCTTTGGAGACGGCTTATGGTTGAGAAATGAACATTCAATGCACGAGCAACAGATCTGGTTGACATTCCTGCTGTCAGCATGCCAATTGCACGCTCCCTCAATGCTTGTGGCATCTGTGGCATTTTGCTGTGAGACAAAACTGCACATTCCAGGGTGGCCTTTTATTGTGGGCAGTATAAGGTACACCTGTGCACTACCCATGATGTCAGATCAGCATCTTGATGTGGCACACCTGTGAGGTGGGATGGATTATCTCAGCAAAGCAGAAGTGCTCACTATCACACATTTAGACTGATTTGTGAGAAATGTTTGAGAGAAATGGTAATATTGTGTATCTGGAATGAATTGTAGATCTTTAAGTCCATCTCATGAAAAATGGGAGCAAAAACAAAAGTGTTGCGTTTATATTTTTGTTCAGTGTATATAAGATGAGTGATGCCTTTTATTGTGAAAGAACGGCTTTTATTTTGAAGGAACATAGAGCAACAAGCTGCTATAAACCAGTGTTGCAAACCGCACAGTAGCGGGAAAACTTCATGGAAGTCGAAGCAAGGTGTGTTCCGTGAAAAAGGAATAGTTATATTACGATTCTTTTTTGGTTAATTTCTTAAATACCAGTGATGGTTTTAGCTCCTGGTTGATGAGGAACAAGGTGGGTTTTGAAGGTTGATTTGTAAATGTATATATGTTTAATATTTCTGTTGTGAGGTGTTTTGCCGAGTAAAATGGACTACGTTTTTGCTCACTACAAGGTGCTAAAGAGCACGGATAAATTAAGCGTGTTAAAGGGTTATAATTTACAAGCTGCTTTGTTTTATTTGTCATGTAAGGTCACGGACAATTTGATAATGATTTACTTTAGTTTATTTCGTGATTCGAAGGTGTTTAAAAGCAAGTGTGACGGTGCGTCACGACGTAACGTGGCTGCGTATAGCAGGGCAGTGGAGTTGGCGGGAGAGAGAGGGGGAAAGGAGGTTTTTTTTGGTTCGTTCGGGTGATGTAGAGTAAGTAGGGAGAATTCCTTAATGTAGTCAACCGGTACACAGGACCAGATTAGTCTGAAGGCAGGTTCGAGCCACGTTGGTGCTCCGGAGAAGGGAAATTGCTGTGTGTTACCAGAACGACAGACGAGAGCTGCTCCCGGTGCCGCGCAGAGGGAACCGGAGCTTGGAGGAATCGCGGTAGCTTCCCTGCTATACAGAGACGACTCGTCAGCTCCAGCACCAAGAACGACGCAGGTGATATTTAATAAAGTTTATTTCGGCGAATGTACATCAGGGTGATCAGCAACTTGGCCAAGAAGTAGAAGAATTCTGCTAACGTGACGGACACTAAGCGGAGTTTTAAAAGATCGCTGCTGCACACCCCATTTTCTGCGCACGCTACCACCTGGCAGGGCAGGCCCGCTATGTTCTAACTGCATGCCCGGATGCCTGATTTCTCTGGCGGTCATTTTTGGAAGTAAATGTACTGAACAGACTTTCGCATGGGAGTGTTGATGTTATCGGACGGATTATTACAATGTGCCAGTGGTATAAAGTGCTAAATGAATAAGGTTCATTTCTGTTATGAGGTTGTTGTGCATGTTTAATATGAATGTGTCCTGTTGTAAGGTTACTACGAACGTGTTATATGAAGGGTAAAAAATATCCCGTCGGAGGTAAACGGGAGTTCTTGCTTGAAGCCTCCACCGTTAGACACTGAGCGCTCAGTAGGGTGACTGGGGCTGGGGTTTCATTAATAGAGGGGAGTTAGGTGGTTGGTGAAACTCAATTTGGTAATTGCAGTCCTTTGTTTTATGTGAGCTTTGGTTCTTTCCATCTAATAATTTAGTAATCTTACAGAGAATAAACTGCCTATGTGTTCAATTTACCCTATCCTGGTGTACAGTGGTTACCCTGCTTCGATTATTTAGGCTCTCTCCGGAGTAGGGGCGTCTCACCTGCTACTGCTGGGTACTTCGGTCGGGGGGTGGGGGTACGGTGTGGGTACTTAAACATCACGCTATCCCCAACAGTACTACACTCCAGGTTGGCACCGTGACGCTGATAGGGAAGTCCTGGAGCCTTAGCCGATCTGCTCACATAGTGCATGTAGCAGACTAGGGAGGCGATTGGTGAGGGTACAGGGACCTAGATCCTGCTGTACCTTCTCCGTCCGGAGGATTGGGCAGCCTAGACCCCTACTACGCAGGCTGTGGCCCAGTCTGTTACACATTGTTAAAATGGTTTAATTGAATATACGTGTAAAAGATAATCTATGTAGAAAACGTTAACAAAAGGATATTAGAACTTAAAGGAAAGAATTCATTTATGTTTTGGAATAAGGAAAGGTGTTAAAGGTAACTTGCTGTCTGAGCTACTAATGGTGATTATTTTCTGTACACTTTATAGCTCTTACGGTGAGTTCACAAGGCAAGGTTAAATAAAGGATTGTGAACCATCAGTTTGAGAGACCGTCATTTCAACCGGGGACGCTACATTCTGTACATTGCCTATTTTGACGCTAATTTCTTCACTTGATTCTACTCATCAAGCCGGATCTGAGGAACTTTGTTTCTAATCTCTAGGGTATTCCTAGGCTGTGAGATGCCGACTTCTGGTTTTGATGCTAATATGCTAGCATGATTGTAGTTTTTTCTGTACATTGCCTGTTTTGATGCTAGTTTCTTCACTTGCCTCTACTTATTAAGATGGATCTGAGGAACTTTGTTTCTAATCTGTACGGTATTCCTAGGCTGTTACGCCCACTTCCTGTTTTGATGCTAACATGATTGTAGTTTTTTCTGTACATTGCCTGTTTTGATGCTAGTTTAATGTCTTCACTCTACTCATCTACTCTGATCTGAGGAACTTTGTTTCTAGTGTCGACGACATTCCTAGGCTGAGTTACGCCCACTTCCGGTTATCTCACTGCTGATTTCCTGGAGCGGCTAGATTCCCTCAACCTATAACAACATGTTGATGTCCCCACACATTCCAGGGGTCACACACTTGACTTGGTCATTTCAAACTTCGCCCCCATCAGTAATCTACAGGTATATGATCTTGGTATCTCGGACCATAAAGTAGTGTCAATGGAGCTGCCCTTTCTCTCCCCCCATATCAAACCAAAACGTCAGATCCATTTCAGAAATCTGAAGACCATCAATGCAGATGCCCTCGCCCTGGACCTTAAATTTCTCTCCTCTGAACCTGTCAGCAGTGCAACAGCAGAGGTGCAACATGCACATCAATTTCTTCAGACAAAAAGTTGATAATATCCGTTCATACCTCTCCATCACGAATATCTTGCCTCCTCCAACTGTCGACCTACTACCTGAGAAGGTCCAGCCACTTTGCTCCTTCTCTGCTACCACACGGGAAGAGGTGGAGAACGTCATCAGGAAAATGAAACCATCTACCAGTTCCCTGGACCCTTTCCCTTCAGCCCTGCTAAAGGTCAACATCTCTGCCGTCTCTCCACTCATCACCCGGATCATAAACCAATCCCTCCTGACTGGCCATATTCCTTCTACTTTAAAAACTGCTGTCATCAGACCTCTATTGAAAAAACCCACCATGGACTCTGAAGTTCTCTCTAACTATGGGCCCATCTCCAATCTTCCATGCCTCTCTAAAGTTCTGGAAAAAAACAGTTGCAGCACAACTTCATGATCACCTCAAACTGAGTAACCTGTTTGAAAAATTTCAGTCCGGTTTCCGCCCTGGCCATAGCACAGAAACAGCCCTGGTCAGGGTCACCAATGATCTTCTGATGACGGCAGATACTGGTTCCCCTTCTATACTCATCCTCCTTGACCTGACAGCTGCTTTTGACGCAATAGACCATAACATCCTCTTTCACCGCCTGCAATGCACCATGGGACTCTCAGGAACTGTTCATAACTGGTTCACGTCATACCTAACTGGCAGAACCGAACATGTCACCCTTGGCAGCGCAAAATCTCACATCCACAACGTCACCTGTGGTGTCCCACAGGGCTCTGTGCTTGGCCTCACTTGACACCAAGTCAAGTGTGTGACCCCTGGAATGTGTGGGGACATCAACATGTTGTTGTAGGTTGAGGGAATCTAGCAGCTCCAGGAAATCAGCAGTGAGATAACCGGAAGTGGTCTTTACTCTACTCATCAACTCTGATCTGAGGAACTTTGTTTCTAGTGTCGACGACATTCCTAGGCTGTGTTACGCCCACTTCCTGTTTTGATGCTAACATGATTGTAGTTTTTTCTGTACATTGCCTGTTTTGATGCTAGTTTAATGTCTTTACTCTACTCATCTACTCTGATCTGAGGAACTTTGTTTCTAGTGTCGACGACATTCCTAGGGTGAGTTACGCCTACTTCCGGTTTTGTTGCTAATATGCTAACATGATTGTAGTTTTTTTTCTGTACATTGCCTATTTTGACGCTAATTTCTTCACTTGATTCTACTCATCAAGCCGGATCTGAGTAACTTTTCTAATCTCTAGGGTATTCCTAGGCTGTGAGATGCCGACTTCTGGTTTTGATGCTAATATGCTAGCATGATTGTAGTTTTTTGTACATTGCCTGTTTTGATGCTAGTTTTATGTCTTCACTCTACTCATCAACTCTGATCTGAGGAACTTTGTTTCTAGTGTCGACGACATTCCTAGGCTGTGTTCCGCCCACTTCTGGTTTTGATGCTAATATGCTAGCATGATTGTAGTTTTTTGTACATTGCCTGTTTTGATGCTAGTTTTATTTCTTTACTCTACTCAACTCTGATCTGAGGAACTTTGTTTCTAGTGTCGACATTCCTAGGCTGTTACGCCCACTTCCGGTTTTGATGCTAATATGCTAGCATGATTGTAGTTTTTTCTGTACATTGCCTGTTTTGATGCTAGTTTCTTCACTTGCCTCTACTTATTAAGATGGATCTGAGGATCTTTGTTTCTAATCTCTACGGTATTCCTAGGCTGTGTTACGCCCACTTCCTGTTTTGATGCTAACATGATTGTAGTTTTTTCTGTACATTGCCTGTTTTTGATGCTAGTTTCTTCACTTGCCTCTACTTATTAAGATGGATCTGAGGATCTTTGTTTCTAATCTCTACGGTATTCCTAGGCTGTGTTACGCCCACTTCCTGTTTTGATGCTAACATGATTGTAGTTTTTTCTGTACATTGCCTGTTTTGATGCTAGTTTAATGTCTTCACTCTACTCATCTACTCTGATCTGAGGAACTTTGTTTCTAGTGTCGACGACATTCCTAGGCTGTGTTACGCCCACTTCTGGTTTTGATGCTAATATGCTAGCATGATTGTAGTTTTTTGTACATTGCCTATTTTGACGCTAATTTCTTCACTTGATTCTACTCATCAAGCCGGATCTGAGTAACTTTTCTAATCTCTAGGGTATTCCTAGGCTGTGAGATGCCGACTTCTGGTTTTGATGCTAATATGCTAGCATGATTGTAGTTTTTTGTACATTGCCTGTTTTGATGCTAGTTTTATGTCTTCACTCTACTCATCAACTCTGATCTGAGGAACTTTGTTTCTAGTGTCGACGACATTCCTAGGCTGTGTTACGCCCACTTCTGGTTTTGATGCTAATATGCTAGCATGATTGTAGTTTTTTGTACATTGCCTGTTTTGATGCTAGTTTTATTTCTTTACTCTACTCAACTCTGATCTGAGGAACTTTGTTTCTAGTGTCGACGACATTCCTAGGCTGTGTTACGCCCCCTTCCGGTTTTGATACTAACATGATTGTAGTTTTTTCTGTACATTGCCTGTTTTGATGCTAGTTTTATGTCTTCACTCTACTCATCTACTCTGATCTGAGGAACTTTGTTTCTAGTGTCGACGACATTCCTAGGGTGAGTTACGCCGACTTCTGGTTTTGATGCTAATATGCTAGCATGATTGTAGTTTTTTCTGTACATTGCCTGTTTTGATGGTAGTTTAATGTCTTCACTCTACTCATCAACTCTGATCTGAGGAACTTTGTTTCTAGTGTCGACGACATTCCTAGGCTGTGTTACGCCCCCTTCCGGTTTTGATACTAACATGATTGTAGTTTTTTCTGTACATTGCCTGTTTTGATGCTAGTTTTATGTCTTCACTCTACTCATCTACTCTGATCTGAGGAACTTTGTTTCTAGTGTCGACGACATTCCTAGGGTGAGTTACGCCGACTTCTGGTTTTGATGCTAATATGCTAGCATGATTGTAGTTTTTTCTGTACATTGCCTGTTTTGATGCTAGTTTAATGTCTTCACTCTACTCATCTACTCTGATCTGAGGAACTTTGTTTCTAGTGTCGACATTCCTAGGCTGTTACGCCCACTTCCGGTTTTGATGCTAATATGCTAGCATGATTGTAGTTTTTTCTGTACATTGCCTGTTTTGATGCTAGTTTCTTCACTTGCCTCTACTTATTAAGATGGATCTGAGGATCTTTGTTTCTAATCTCTACGGTATTCCTAGGCTGTGTTACGCCCACTTCCTGTTTTGATGCTAACATGATTGTAGTTTTTTCTGTACATTGCCTGTTTTGATGCTAGTTTAATGTCTTTACTCATCAACTCTGATCTGAGGAACTTTGTTTCTAGTGTCGACGACATTCCTAGGCTGTGTTACGCCCACTTCTGGTTTTGATGCTAATATGCTAGCATGATTGTAGTTTTTTGTACATTGCCTATTTTGACGCTAATTTCTTCACTTGATTCTACTCATCAAGCCGGATCTGAGTAACTTTTCTAATCTCTAGGGTATTCCTAGGCTGTGAGATGCCGACTTCATGTTTTGATGCTAATATGCTAGCATGATTGTAGTTTTTTGTACATTGCCTGTTTTGATGCTAGTTTTGTGTCTTCACTCTACTCATCAACTCTGATCTGAGGAACTTTGTTTCTAGTGTCGACGACATTCCTAGGCTGTGTTACGCCCACTTCTGGTTTTGATGCTAATATGCTAGCATGATTGTAGTTTTTTGTACATTGCCTGTTTTGATGCTAGTTTTATTTCTTTACTCTACTCAACTCTGATCTGAGGAACTTTGTTTCTAGTGTCAATGACATTCCTAGGGTGAGTTACGCCGACTTCTGGTTTTGATGCTAATATGTTAGCATGATTGTAGTTTTTTCTGTACATTGCCTGTTTTGATGGTAGTTTAATGTCTTCACTCTACTCATCAACTCTGATCTGAGGAACTTTGTTTCTAGTGTCGACGACATTCCTAGGCTGTGTTACGCCCCCTTCCGGTTTTGATACTAACATGATTGTAGTTTTTTCTGTACATTGCCTGTTTTGATGCTAGTTTCATGTCTTCACTCTACTCATCTACTCTGATCTGAGGAACTTTGTTTCTAGTGTCGACGACATTCCTAGGGTGAGTTACGCCGACTTCTGGTTTTGATGCTAATATGCTAGCATGATTGTAGTTTTTTCTGTACATTGCCTGTTTTGATGCTAGTTTCTTCACTTGCCTCTACTTATTAAGGTGGATCTGAGGATCTTTGTTTCTAATCTCTACGGTATTCCTAGGCTGTGTTACGCCCACTTCCTGTTTTGATGCTAACATGATTGTAGTTTTTTCTGTACATTGCCTGTTTTGATGCTAGTTTAATGTCTTCACTCTACTCATCTACTCTGATCTGAGAAACTTTGTTTCTAGTGTCGACGACATTCCTAGGGTGAGTTACGCCGACTTCTGGTTTTGATGCTAATATGCTAGCATGATTGTAGTTTTTTCTGTACATTGCCTGTTTTGATGCTAGTTTAATGTCTTCACTCTACTCATCTACTCTGATCTGAGGAACTTTGTTTCTAGTGTCGACGACATTCCTAGGCTGAGTTACGCCCACTTCCGGTTATCTCACTGCTGATTTCCTGGAGCGGCTAGATTCCCTCAACCTATAACAACATGTTGATGTCCCCACACATTCCAGGGGTCACACACTTGACTTGGTCATTTCAAACTTCGCCCCCATCAGTAATCTACAGGTATATGATCTTGGTATCTCGGACTATAAAGTAGTGTCAATGGAGCTGCCCTTTCTCTCCCCCCATATCAAACCAAAACGTCAGATCCATTTCAGAAATCTGAAGACCATCAATGCAGATGCCCTCGCCCTGGACCTTAAATTTCTCTCCTCTGAACCTGTCAGCAGTGCAACAGCAGAGGTGCAACATGCACATCAATTTCTTCAGACATAAAGTTGATAATATCCGTTCATACCTCTCCATCACGAATATCTTGCCTCCTCCAACTGTCGACCTACTACCTGAGAAGGTCCAGCCACTTTGCTCCTTCTCTGCTACCACACGGGAAGAGGTGGAGAACGTCATCAGGAAAATGAAACCATCTACCAGTTCCCTGGACCCTTTCCCTTCAGCCCTGCTAAAGGTCAACATCTCTGCCGTCTCTCCACTCATCACCCGGATCATAAACCAATCCCTCCTGACTGGCCATATTCCTTCTACTTTAAAAACTGCTGTCATCAGACCTCTATTGAAAAAACCCACCATGGACTCTGAAGTTATCTCTAACTATGGGCCCATCTCCAATCTTCCATGCCTCTCTAAAGTTCTGGAAAAAAACAGTTGCAGCACAACTTCATGATCACCTCAAACTGAGTAACCTGTTTGAAAAATTTCAGTCCGGTTTCCGCCCTGGCCATAGCACAGAAACAGCCCTGGTCAGGGTCACCAATGATCTTCTGATGACGGCAGATACTGGTTCCCCTTCTATACTCATCCTCCTTGACCTGACAGCTGCTTTTGACGCAATAGACCATAACATCCTCTTTCACCGCCTGCAATGCACCATGGGACTCTCAGGAACTGTTCATAACTGGTTCACGTCATACCTAACTGGCAGAACCGAACATGTCACCCTTGGCAGCGCAAAATCTCACATCCACAACGTCACCTGTGGTGTCCCACAGGGCTCTGTGCTTGGCCTCACTTGACACCAAGTCAAGTGTGTGACCCCTGGAATGTGTGGGGACATCAACATGTTGTTGTAGGTTGAGGGAATCTAGCAGCTCCAGGAAATCAGCAGTGAGATAACCGGAAGTGGTCTTTACTCTACTCATCAACTCTGATCTGAGGAACTTTGTTTCTAGTGTCGACGACATTCCTAGGCTGTGTTACGCCCACTTCCTGTTTTGATGCTAACATGATTGTAGTTTTTTCTGTACATTGCCTGTTTTGATGCTAGTTTAATGTCTTTACTCTACTCATCTACTCTGATCTGAGGAACTTTGTTTCTAGTGTCGACGACATTCCTAGGGTGAGTTACGCCTACTTCCGGTTTTGTTGCTAATATGCTAACATGATTGTAGTTTTTTTTCTGTACATTGCCTATTTTGACGCTAATTTCTTCACTTGATTCTACTCATCAAGCCGGATCTGAGTAACTTTTCTAATCTCTAGGGTATTCCTAGGCTGTGAGATGCCGACTTCTGGTTTTGATGCTAATATGCTAGCATGATTGTAGTTTTTTGTACATTGCCTGTTTTGATGCTAGTTTTATGTCTTCACTCTACTCATCAACTCTGATCTGTGGAACTTTGTTTCTAGTGTCGACGACATTCCTAGGCTGTGTTCCGCCCACTTCTGGTTTTGATGCTAATATGCTAGCATGATTGTAGTTTTTTGTACATTGCCTGTTTTGATGCTAGTTTTATTTTTTTACTCTACTCAACTCTGATCTGAGGAACTTTGTTTCTAGTGTCGACATTCCTAGGCTGTTACGCCCACTTCCGGTTTTGATGCTAATATGCTAGCATGATTGTAGTTTTTTCTGTACATTGCCTGTTTTGATGCTAGTTTCTTCACTTGCCTCTACTTATTAAGATGGATCTGAGGATCTTTGTTTCTAATCTCTACGGTATTCCTAGGCTGTGTTACGCCCACTTCCTGTTTTGATGCTAACATGATTGTAGTTTTTTCTGTACATTGCCTGTTTTTGATGCTAGTTTCTTCACTTGCCTCTACTTATTAAGATGGATCTGAGGATCTTTGTTTCTAATCTCTACGGTATTCCTAGGCTGTGTTACGCCCACTTCCTGTTTTGATGCTAACATGATTGTAGTTTTTTCTGTACATTGCCTGTTTTTGATGCTAGTTTCTTCACTTGCCTCTACTTATTAAGATGGATCTGAGGATCTTTGTTTCTAATCTCTACGGTATTCCTAGGCTGTGTTACGCCCACTTCCTGTTTTGATGCTAACATGATTGTAGTTTTTTCTGTACATTGCCTGTTTTGATGCTAGTTTAATGTCTTCACTCTACTCATCTACTCTGATCTGAGGAACTTTGTTTCTAGTGTCGACGACATTCCTAGGCTGTGTTACGCCCACTTCTGGTTTTGATGCTAATATGCTAGCATGATTGTAGTTTTTTGTACATTGCCTATTTTGACGCTAATTTCTTCACTTGATTCTACTCATCAAGCCGGATCTGAGTAACTTTTCTAATCTCTAGGGTATTCCTAGGCTGTGAGATGCCGACTTCTGGTTTTGATGCTAATATGCTAGCATGATTGTAGTTTTTTGTACATTGCCTGTTTTGATGCTAGTTTTATGTCTTCACTCTACTCATCAACTCAGATCTGAGGAACTTTGTTTCTAGTGTCGACGACATTCCTAGGCTGTGTTACGCCCACTTCTGGTTTTGATGCTAATATGCTAGCATGATTGTAGTTTTTTGTACATTGCCTGTTTTGATGCTAGTTTTATTTCTTTACTCTACTCAACTCTGATCTGAGGAACTTTGTTTCTAGTGTCAACGACATTCCTAGGGTGAGTTACGCCTACTTCCGGTTTTGTTGCTAATATGCTAACATGATTGTAGTTTTTTCTGTACATTGCCTGTTTTGATGCTAGTTTAATGTCTTCACTCTACTCATCTACTCTGATCTGAGGAACTTTGTTTCTAGTGTCGACGACATTCCTAGGGTGAGTTACGCCGACTTCTGGTTTTGATGCTAATATGCTAGCATGATTGTAGTTTTTTGTACATTGCCTGTTTTGATGCTAGTTTTATTTCTTTACTCTACTCAACTCTGATCTGAGGAACTTTGTTTCTAGTGTCGACATTCCTAGGCTGTTACGCCCACTTCCGGTTTTGATGCTAATATGCTAGCATGATTGTAGTTTTTTCTGTACATTGCCTGTTTTGATGCTAGTTTCTTCACTTGCCTCTACTTATTAAGATGGATCTGAGGATCTTTGTTTCTAATCTCTACGGTATTCCTAGGCTGTGTTACGCCCATTTCCTGTTTTGATGCTAACATGATTGTAGTTTTTTCTGTACATTGCCTGTTTTGATGCTAGTTTAATGTCTTCACTCTACTCATCTACTCTGATCTGAGGAACTTTGTTTCTAGTGTCGACGACATTCCTAGGGTGAGTTACGCCCACTTCTGGTTTTGATGCTAATATGCTAGCATGATTGTAGTTTTTTGTACATTGCCTGTTTTGATGCTAGTTTTATGTCTTCACTCTACTCATCAACTCTGATCTGAGGAACTTTGTTTCTAGTGTCGACGACATTCCTAGGCTGAGTTACGCCCACTTCCGGTTATCTCACTGCTGATTTCCTGGAGCGGCTAGATTCCCTCAACCTATAACAACATGTTGATGTCCCCACACATTCCAGGGGTCACACACTTGACTTGGTCATTTCAAACTTCGCCCCCATCAGTAATCTACAGGTATATGATCTTGGTATCTCGGACCATAAAGTAGTGTCAATGGAGCTGCCCTTTCTCTCCCCCCATATCAAACCAAAACGTCAGATCCATTTCAGAAATCTGAAGACCATCAATGCAGATGCCCTCGCCCTGGACCTTAAATTTCTCTCCTCTGAACCTGTCAGCAGTGCAACAGCAGAGGTGCAACATGCACATCAATTTCTTCAGACAAAAAGTTGATAATATCCGTTCATACCTCTCCATCACGAATATCTTGCCTCCTCCAACTGTCGACCTACTACCTGAGAAGGTCCAGCCACTTTGCTCCTTCTCTGCTACCACACGGGAAGAGGTGGAGAACGTCATCAGGAAAATGAAACCATCTACCAGTTCCCTGGACCCTTTCCCTTCAGCCCTGCTAAAGGTCAACATCTCTGCCGTCTCTCCACTCATCACCCGGATCATAAACCAATCCCTCCTGACTGGCCATATTCCTTCTACTTTAAAAACTGCTGTCATCAGACCTCTATTGAAAAAACCCACCATGGACTCTGAAGTTCTCTCTAACTATGGGCCCATCTCCAATCTTCCATGCCTCTCTAAAGTTCTGGAAAAAAACAGTTGCAGCACAACTTCATGATCACCTCAAACTGAGTAACCTGTTTGAAAAATTTCAGTCCGGTTTCCGCCCTGGCCATAGCACAGAAACAGCCCTGGTCAGGGTCACCAATGATCTTCTGATGACGGCAGATACTGGTTCCCCTTCTATACTCATCCTCCTTGACCTGACAGCTGCTTTTGACGCAATAGACCATAACATCCTCTTTCACCGCCTGCAATGCACCATGGGACTCTCAGGAACTGTTCATAACTGGTTCACGTCATACCTAACTGGCAGAACCGAACATGTCACCCTTGGCAGCGCAAAATCTCACATCCACAACGTCACCTGTGGTGTCCCACAGGGCTCTGTGCTTGGCCTCATCCTTTTTACCATCTACATGCTCCCCCTTGGAAATGTCATTAGCAGGCATGGTTTATCTTTCCACTGCTATGCCGATGACACTCAGCTTTATCTCAGGACTACCCCCACCTCCTCTACTGCTCCTCTGCCGACATCTACACTAACTACCTGCCTGGAGGAGAGAGGCGTGGATGAGGCTCTACTTCCTTCAGCTGAACAAATCCAAAACGGAAGCCATCTTAGTAGGCACACCACACCATCTCTGCTCTTCTACCATCACCAGTATCACTTTCTCTGGCCAAAACATCCACCTTTCTAAAATGATGTTAGTGGTATATTAACATTTCTATCAGCACACATATTAGTGTGTGTTACTATTATATTGAGGAAGTGTCCCTGTGCTTTGCATACATAAATGCTACACAACAGTTATCCCCCCTACAAACTGAATCCATTTCTAATGTTGCCAGCGGGTTCCTGAGGCCACCCCCCGCCAAGTGTGCCCCACTTACCTCATATTAAACCCTTGAGGTGTCCAGGTCTGTCGCTGGATCCACCTGTATTCCATTCTGACCCTTTGTGCGTGTGACCATGTACTATTTGCTAGTAAGCCTGAAATTGCTACATTGTTTAGGCCATGTTATTGGAAGTGTTGTGCTACCATAATGAGCTTGGTATTCTGGGAAAATGTGTACAAGTGTTGTTTAAGACTAATGGTTTACTAATTTGTTGCCCGTCTCTCCCACATACTTTTCCTGACAATGGTTACATTGGATCAGATAAATCACATTACAGGTAGTGAGGGAGATGTTTTCCTGAATAACAAATGTGAGATCCCACTGCCTTATGCTTTTAATTGGTTTAAAATAAGGGCATACCTGTGCTAAGGTATTGTCTTTAAAAGTATTGAATTTGGAATGCACTAAAATATCCTTAAGATTTTTGTTTTACCGATAGGCGGAGATGAACCTGAATTTTTGCAACTGTTGTGTCCTCAAAGTAATTTTTAAGCTTATTTAATGTTACAGCTTTCGAGGAGTAGGTAGTGATAAATGTAATTATTGTACATTGCTCTGTTATAGACTGGGTTGGTATATAGATGTCCCTTAATGTTTTGGCTTTGATTTTGTCAGTGGGATGTAATAATTAGTTTCTTCCAATTGCCTTAGTGCTTCTAATTTGTACTGCTGTGTATCCAAGATAACGATCCCTGAGCCTTTATCTGCCGGTTTAATGATTATATCTTTATTCTTATGTAATGTTTTGATGGCCCTCTGCTGCATTGTAATATTGGGTTTTTGTGTGTAATGGTGTGTGAGTGATTAAACTCAACAATATTTAATTTAATCAATCATTGTATATCGGTAGAAACCTGCTGTATCTTGGGCTCCCATTTAGAAGGTGCCGTAAATGGGGTTTTACTGTATTGCTGTTTATAAAGTAATCTAATATTTTCAGTTTCCTGTTGTAATAGTATACATCCCTGGCCGACTCATCATTGTCTACCTGATTGGGGTGGGAATAAAGGTAAGTTCTTTTTCCAGGAGGTGCCTCTTGTCTGTGGTAAGTATGAAGGTTTTTGAAAGATTAAAAATATTACTGCGGTGGAGTGTTTTGGGCTTGCACGTCTCCGACCTTAGTAATTTTAACTTCATTCCAAAACTCAAAAATTTGGATCGCTGTACCCCTAGTCCAGTGAATTGGATCCCTGGGATCTACTTTAAACCGTAGTTGGTTTAGTTCTAGTAATGGCAGCCCATTGGATTCAATGTATTTATTGATCTCCCTCAGGTTATTCTGCTGTTGAATGGGCAAAAGGTCAGAAAATGGAATAATTGGGGTATAAATTAAAGCATTGGGGAAGGTTCTTAGCTGCCCACCACATGTCTTGTAATTGTTTTATTGCAGTTTTGTGGGGATCCTGCTCCCGGTTATTAAGGCCTACTGCAGAATTACTTTTAGTACTAGTGGTTGGGGGGGTAGTTTTTGTAAGACTGCGGAGATGTAGGGAAACTGCCCCAGGGAAACTGTCAACTTGTACATATGGATCAGTGATTTGGGGTATTTGGCTAAGGTTTGAGTCCCCCACAAATAAAATGGGCTTATGGACCTTTAATGACCAGTCTGCCTTTTTCCTATTTGTATTTGGATGTCTGTATGGCCTGCGAGTCATTTCCTCCCTTATATCCTTAAAGTCCTCTTCCGATGTAGCGGAGGAGGTAGGGGATTCCGGTTTGGAAGGTTGTGGTGCCTTATGTGCCATCCCTGTATTAGATTGTAGAGGGGGGAATTCAGAGTGGGCCAAGGCCATGGGATCACACCCTTTTTGCTGCCCATTCATCACTTTATCCTCCCCTGGATGTATTTTATCCTCCAGAGTTTTAGCTTCTGGGGTACAGGGACTTATGAAAGAGAAATCATGAGGGTGAGTTTTGGCATTGGGGGTATGGTTAAAGGTGGTAGCTAGACCTGCATCCAAATTCTGTAGTATATGGTGTATTTCTGCCTGTATTTTAATCTGCTTTGAGTGATGGCTGGGGCCAGGTGGGTCCTGGGGTTTTAGCTGTTCTATTCTGACACTTTGTGGTTGCAAATGATGCGTGGGTGGAGGGAGGGGTTGTTTTGATGGGGCCAGCTCTACCACTGTTTGTACCTCTAGGGAGGGTTTTTTGTTTTTCTACCCGAGTTCTTATGATTTGCTCCATGAGCTTCAAGGTATTGGGCCTCAGTTTATTTTTATACCTATTTTTTTTGCCCATTTAGTGGCCACCTCCCATTCCGTCTCTCTCCATTTTTATCTAATTTATACCCAGGGAAGGTTAGCCTTACTGTTAAATGTTCTAATAAAATATTCATATTAGTATCCATCCAAGAGTGTTTTCCATAAACCTGTTGCTATTGATTTCTGTGGGCATATCCGGTTTAATGAACAGAATTTTGTCGCCTGTTTAATTATCCCTGATAGAAATACATTATTTTGAAGCATCTGGTCTCTTGTGAGCTGGTGGCTGATTTGTACAAGTTTAAAGTAAGCCTTGGTGGTATTTTTATAAAAGATGTGTTTCAGAGGTGTAGTGCTGTGTTGGTTTGCATTGGTTTCCCTAATGTGGGCCTGATCAAGATCTGCCAGAACAGTATACCTATTTTGAACAGTCACCATTGTAGACTAAAGCCAATCAGTGTTAGGGTCAGGGTTATTGTAAAAGTTTTAAGACACGTAGTGTGTTTTAAAGTGCACTGGCAACACTATTCCTGGTCTTCATAAATCTGCCCGTTTTCATAGGAGGATGACCCTCTACTGGGGGCTGTGCTAAAAGGTGGTGGTAAGAATATTAAAAATAACTATGGCACTGACCTAAATGACTGTTCCCCCTAGTGGTAAGCCCTGGGAAGTAAGCATATGGCAGGCAATGGGTTATAAAGGTAAGTTCATATCTCCTGTTTCTTTAAAAACAAAAGTTTTTTTTGTTTCAGAATTTTTTCTTGCAGGTCAGCTCGAGCGGCCCAACCTGGAGCTTGGTGATGATGGTTCAACTGATTAAAATATCATGCCCCCTGGTGGTTGATGTTCATTATTCCCTTTGGGAGGGGGGTTTCAGGTACATTTACCAAGGGGGATCCCAAAACGGTAAGTAAAAATTTAGAACAAAGAGTATATCTAGGGGGTTGTTCAGGTAGGTATAGGTGGTCGGTTAGGGTTAGGCAGCAGTGCTTGTAAACGGTACTAAACCTTTACTGGTAAAGAGCTGGCGAGAGTCCGTAATCAAACCAGCTGTTCAACAAGCTGAAAGGTGAAGAAAAGTGATGTTCTCAGTTGCTCCCATCTACCGCTGTTTGTCTTCCACAGCAGCAAAGCTACAGTAAAGCTATACAAGTTCAAATAGACGCTGTTTGTATGCAGAGAAACTGTTAGCTTAGTTTGACATAATATTTAAATTTGACAACTTGCAGCAGGTTTACAGCAGCCGTCACACTTTGTCGCAGTGAAACCTGCAGCATGCAGGGCTGAGTCTAAAGGGGAGCATGGGGTGTACTCAACTAGATCTATTGCAAGGCTTTAATAATATTATTCTGCAGATTTAGATTAATATAAATAATAATACATAATTATTATAATGTTATAACAGCCCCAAAAGCCTTGGGCCAGTGAAACTCAGACACTGAATTATCCAATCGCCACATGCTCCTTTAAAGGCTTACACACACACACACACACACACACACTCATTCTCTAACACACTTAAACACAGACTCTCACTCACCTTCACTTACACACACGAACATGAGCACAGCATTCTTACCTCATTCAGGAGATACAATCCTGTCAACTTTTTTTTTATGACTCCTATAAATGTACAAGGACACAGAGTAAAAGCCATTTTAATTTATGCCTTAGTTTAAGATATATGTATACTTTTTTTCAGTAATTTTACTTGACATTATTTCATTTTTTCATTTAAGAAAGCGTTTTCTTTTAAAAAGCAAAACAGATATGTACATAAATGCACTAAAAGGGTTTAGTTCTTTTGTCAGTTGTTGTATTGAGTTCAGTCATTAAAAATGTTCCTAAAACGGAACCTATGAGTTATTCATTTTAAGAATAGGTATGATTGCTCTTTAATAAGACAAAAGTATTTCTTATCCGATTACTCGATTAATTGATGGAATAATCAATAGAATACTCGATTACCAAAATATTCGATAGCTGCAGCCCTAGTCATATTATTTTCAGCTATATCTGTGTATTTATTATGCAGCATTGCTTGGGAAACAGATCCTATGACACCCTGATACACTAAGTAAATTTTAAATTAGTCCCAAAATACAGGCTCCAGAATAAGTGTGCATGGTAATACCGCAATATGTAGCATTTGCGAGGGTCACTCTGGTCCCGATGGGGAACTGACCATGACCAGGACTACATCTTGACCATGTGGGTGGGACACTGAGTGAGGGATTTCCCCTTACAGGCTTCGGGGAGAAGAGGCAGGGTTAGGGCAAAACAGAGGAGAAGCGTCAATGTAAAACTCTTTGTTTCAGCGAGGAAAAAATAAAGAAATCTTAAAATTTGGCAGGTGTGTTGGGAGACAAACTGTAATGCAGCACAGTCAGGGTCACAGCTATTGAGGACAAAACAGAATAAAACAAATAGCTTAAAGACCCCAGACCCCGGCAAACAATATGTACTGGAAACAAGCAGATAAAAAAAATAAATAAATAAAAAAAACATATGTCCATGCCTTTATAGATTTGTGTCTCTTTAGATGTTGCTAGATGTTACGGCTTCACTTTTTAAGGTATTGAACGGGTAGCTGAGACAAAGTCAGATATCTGTGAAGGTTACGATTCTGTGAAGGTCACAACTCTGAAGGTCGCATCTTTTGTCGCTGGTAAATTCGTTGGCCTTGGGATCCTAATTACACACAAGTGAGAGATCAACAACAGTGAAGGCAAACTTCAGATAGAGAGAAATCGGTTAACAAAATATGAATCGGAGCTTTCAGCATGTAGCTCCTCCACATCACAGCAGTCACCCTACGCATCATTCCATTGGATGGAGACACCAGCCTCAATGCCTCACATGTCGTTGTCATTTGTCCTGATTTGAACTCCTTAGGTCAATGTTTCTCTATCCAGTCCTTGGGGACCCCAGACAGTGCAGATTTTTGCTCCCTCCAAATCCCAACATGCCTATACCATGCTGTTTGGTTCTGGGAGGGAGCAAAAATGTAAACTATTTTGGCGGCCCATGAACACTGGATTGAGAAGCACTGCTTTTGATAGAAATGCAAGTTTCACTTCAGAATGTCATTAGACATTTGTTGGTATTTACCCTTGTGTTTCAGGAACTCTACAAGTATTAGACCAGCTATATGTTGCAGGGCTCTCCTGATCTGATGATTTTCATCTTTCCCCCCAGGTTGTGGACTGAAGATTAAAGACGTCCTGAAGGATAATGAAACACTCAGCTCCTTCATGCTGTGGGAGGTGTTCTTGCCAGATTTTGTCATTCATCAGCTAGTAAATGCCCAAGTGCGACAAGCAGGTAGGCCTCACTCCTCATGCCAGACCCTTATTTCCCCCTTTATGGTCTTTTTGTCATAAGTATCTGCATCTCACCATTTCATAGACTTCAATTATACAGCACCTGTAAAAAAGGTTGTCAGTACCAAAGGCTGGCTGGCGTGAGATTTTCAGTTTGAAGCAAGTCTGCACAGCATTTATATTTATACTTTATTACTTTGTGAATAGTCTGTAGGGATTGCAAACTACCCAAAGCTTTTGATGTAGGTAATTTTAGGTTTACAGTGGAATGATATACATTTGCTGTAAGATTTCATATGTGACTGAGATTCTGAAAGCGTGAGTTTCCAACTCTTCAAGTCTGGACATTCCTACTACAAATCATTTGTTCAACAATATAATGATCCTAAGCACACCTTGAGGTTATGTAGTATTATCTTATGAACAAGGAAAGTGATGGAGTGATATGACAGATGACCAGGCTCCTACAATCCCCAACCTAAACCCTTTAGAGATGGTTTTGGATGATCTTTAGATGTGCCCAGAACTCGTGGAAACTCCTTCAGGACTGTTGTAGAAGCATTCCAGGTGGCTACATCTGGAAGCTGGTTGAAAGAATTGAAAAGAATTTGAAAGCAAAAAGGGGCTATTTTAAGAGTCTAATATTTTGTGATGTTGAACATTTCTCTTGACCATTGCAATATTTGCTATATTGCTTCATTGCCTCACAGCCTTGTACTGTATGGAGAGTAACACCTAAAATGGAGTCAAATGCATTAAAAGCAGGTGTGTCCAAACTTCTGTTCATCCATCTCCCAAATGGTTGGTGGGGTTATGGGAAAATCTGGATCTTTAATAATGTACAGATTTGATAATCTCCTGAATAAATAGTGATCTGGTAATATTATGCATTCTCTACATATTTCTGCTGTTCTCAGGATTTTTGCTCACTTACCCATCTTCCAAGTGCTCTTCTGGCTCCCTTTGATAGCTCAGCGGGTAGAGCAGAGGACTGTAGGGAAATGCAGATGGACATCCTTAGGTTTGATTCTAGCTTGAAGGAGCATAAATTTTCCCCTTTGGAAATTCAAGTTATTTATCTGTATACTTTTTGATAATTTTGCTGATGTCCTTGGTTTTCTATTGGTTCAATAGCTTACTTTTACATTACCGTGTTGTCATTACATAAAACTTTATTGATTTTACTATTATCCTTTAACAGTCCTGCTAAACCTTATACTGAAAAAAATGATATGCTTCAGTAAAAATGCATCCGTACACCAATAATATTTTAGTAGGAAAAAACGATTTGCACCCTTGTTAACAGTATTATGTGTGTCTTCTCTTAGCACTGATTGCACTAATAAGTCCTTTTGTAAAGCAGTCAGATACCTTTTCTGTGGTTTGTAGTGTTTGTTCTCACCACCAACTGGATTCACTTTAGAATGTGATTTTCAATCCCGACATTTGACGACTTCTTGGTTGATTTTAGCATGTGTTTAAGATCATACTTACTGTGGAAGTGGATGTCCTGTTTTTGGCAAAGTCTAAGCCCAGCCAGAGCAAACAAGGATTTTGGATAAGAACTGTCATTTGTTCAATGCCATAGAATTGGAAATGGACAGTATGGACACGTCCTTACCAATACTGTGTGTTTATGGGTCAGGGGGTTCAGGGCTGATTTTGCCCCTAACAATATTGAAACCAGACCTATGCTCTTGCATTTGTGATACCATCTATCTTAGTGACTTGTGGATGTCAGACCACACTATAAATATTAAGCCACATTTCATATTGGGGAAATAAGTTCTTTAGAAATTTTAAATCAGATTATCGAGTTTCCATCCTTTCTCATTTCCCTCAGGGGATATTTTCTTCATGATTGTTGTCAGGGTCGGTGCCTGTCTGGCCTTATCCCTTTTGTTTCCTTCCTGTTTTGCCAGTAGGTGTCGATGGTCATCCTGTTTCCTTTATCTTGTAGCCCTTAGTGTGTTTCCCTGCTCCCGGGGCTGCCTCATAGCTCTATGGGTTGAGCGTGTGGTTCTGTGGCTTTACCCCTCTAGTCATGATTTTGAGGCCAGCTTCACCTATTGTGTATTTTATATTAGTTTATTCCTTGTTTTGCGTTTTTTTATTTTTTGTCTTTGCTTTTTGCCCTTGTTTTTGGCCTACCCTGTCCTTGCCTGGTTCAAATCTGTTCTGCTTATACTTTTGTCTCTAGTCTTTTCCTAGTGTTGTGAGCCTGTGAGTTTAGTAATGTTCCTTAGTTTCCTGTGCTTGTTAATTGTATGTATTCCACTTTTCTTGTTGTCCTGTGCCTTACTGATTGGTTAATTGAGTCAGGGTTTTCACCTGTCCAACACAATGTCCTGTTCATGGTGTATTTAAGTGCCTGCTTTTGTTCTATTCCTTTTGTTCTGTCACTGTTTCTTAGTGTTGCTCTGTGTGTCAGTGATTCTTTATTATTCCATGTTAGTTGCAGTGCTCCTGTGTTTAGCCATGTCCTTAATGTTATGGTTCCCTTGGTTATGGAACATCTGATTGTTTGGTCCCGCCTCCTCTAGCTGCTTGGACCCACCTTCTGTATAATCGGATTGGTTATCTCTCTGAACCAATCATTGTATTAACACCTTTCCTGTAGAGCTCAGTAATCTTTTATGTGTGGGTAGTTATTACTATATTTGTGACTGATGTAAGGCACCTTAGATCCATTCATGCATTAATCGTCCAAGTAGCCGGGGTTGCAGGAGACCCGGAGACAATCTCATGCAAAGGGTATGAGACAGAGTTACGGTCTGGATGGAATGACACACCTTCTCAGTTGAGACAATTTTTTAATGGAAGCATGTGTAATCCGGTGTTCGATTCTTTTTTTATTTTATTCTGCGGAGTATGAATAGAACATGGTTGTTTTACATTCCTGTATCCGTTTACTTTTAATTGGGTTCTGTTATGTTCGCCAATCGGGAAAAGGGGCGGGAACGAGAGACTCTGGCGGGAACGAGAGACTCTGGCGGGGAAGGAGAAGCGGACAAGACTGCTCGTCTTGTGAGCGACTGTTTCAAGCCGTGGAGCGGTGAGAAATGCCAGCGTACCCGGTCAAGAGAGAGAAGCCGGCTGGAGCGGGAGTCGCAGGACTGCTCGTCTTGCGAGGGGCTCGCCACAAGCTGCGGACAGCGGAGAATCACCAGCACAGCGCTTCGGAGAGGGAGAGTAAATTCGCCCTACGGGAGGGAAAGACCGTGGGATGAAGGAAAGATATTTGGAGCACGCCTGGAATTGGGTGGACTGGTAGGCGTATTTTTTATTTTGTTTTTGCTCTTCAGAGTGAAGCGTCCATTTTTTTCGTTTGTAGTTACTACTGACGCAAGCATCAACCAGGCCTGCCACGGTCCATTGCTTTAATTTTCTTCATATTTAAGTGTTTTGATGGACTACCGGACTGAGGGTTAATGTATATTTGTTGTTGTTTTTGAATATGTTTGAATGTATTATGTTTGGTGTCGATTTAGTGTCATTTAGTAAATGTTTTAAAGTTAACTGCGTCATTGTGTATTGCGGAGAAGATTGCACCGAACATAGCCTATGCTAGTTTGGCACAAAAGTGGTAAAGAAAGGAGGAATATTGGTAAGGGATATGGATAGGGTAAGGGTAGAGCAGTTACTCAGAGGAGCAGTGGGCGCTGATTTGCTGTTATTACAATTGTGCCTCAAAGAGAGGAGGAATAACCCCCCTGCTTTTATTGACTTACCGAGATTCGGGAAGAGGAAGAGTATGAAAAGTCACGGCAGCGAGTAAGTGTTAGGGTTCGTAATGTTGGAGCTCAAGAGGATTCTGTTGTGTCAGGATTTGAGATGCAGGAGTTAAAGGCTGATCTAAAGGCCTTGAAGGCTAAAGTAATAGCAATGAGCAGCAATCCTAATGCTACTAGGGATGCTATGGAGACACAAATTTTACCTTTGGAACCATTATCTGTGGATAAGGACAGGTCAGATGTTGTTGCACTGCAGAAGAGAGTTAGTAGGCTTAAACAGAAGGTAAGGACATTAGTAGAGGTCAGGGGACGATCGGTTTTGGCTAGTGCTGTCAAACCGATTTCAAACGAAGGCAGTTCACCATCTTCTTACAAGACATATGGCATGAGAGAGGCTGACCGTTTCTGTTACCGTTGTGGAGGAAACGGGCATATAGCTAGGAAGTGCGCGTATCCAGAAAATAAGGAAGTCATTAAACTGATAGCTTCACTGCGTAGAGCCAGGGAGAAACATAGTAATAGTGACTGAGAATCTGGGAACGAGGCATTGCATTGTTCTGTAAAAAAACAAGCCATACAGTTCAAGTCAGTAAATTCTGTGCCGAAAGGTTTAGTAGGGCCCATATCTACAGTGCAGCTTAGGATCAATGGTCACCCGTGTACAGCACTGTTGGATAGTGGGTCACAGGTAACTATTCTTTGAGAAGTGGTATGCACAGTACTTGTCTAATGTCCCCATCCACCCTGTATCTGGTTTAGCCATATGGGGCCTTAGTGAAGCCAGTTATCCATACAAAGGCTATGTGGTGGTGGAGGTTCAGTTCCCAAAAGAGTTTAAAGGTGCTCCTGAGACATTGTCTGTTCTGGCACTGATTTGCCCGGGCCCAATTACCCCAGATCAGACTCCAGTAATCTTAGGGACTAACGCCAGTTTGTTTCAGAGGCTCACTTCTTTGTGTCAGGGAGCACAGGGTGCAGAGTTGACGTGTGTTTTGAGGGCCACCGGTACCTGAGGGACTGAGGGTTCTTGTATATTTGTTGTTCGTTTTTTTTTTATTTTTTTTTTATAATAAGCCTTATGGTGTAACTTAATATTTTGTTATTTACATGAAGTTCAACGCTTAAGGGAAATTATGCGCTGTTTATTTCTGAAAAGGCAGAACACTAGGGAACGAGATTTTTTTTCCCAGATTTGTGCTTTGTGTTTCAGTGAAACATTACGCAATAAAGCAAGATTTAACACAAGGATTTTATTTTTGTATTTACTGATTAGGTTTTTTTTCACAGTACACAGACACATGCATAACAAAATCTTGACAAAACCATCTGAGGCTGCTTGTGACGCTGTGCTCTTTCCGTTTTGTTGTTTTCGCTTGAATATTGTTTCAAATCTGTCTGATTAAATCATTTTTTGACATTTTCTGAAAGCTGGATCCTTTATGAAATATTTTCCATTCCAAACCCTGAAATGCCTGTTCTGTTTGAGGAGGCCGGGGTGCAGGACATATGGTATCTGAAGGTTGGAAATCCATTGTCACTGCCGGTGAAATTTGTCTGTGGGGCTGTGTTTTTAACTAAGCATGCCTGTATCTCATATGTATTGGGGCAAAATGATGTGATTGTTGTTGTGCAGAGTTGGTAGGTCTGATTGTCATTTCCTGTGTGCTCCTTGCTACCTAGTTTGCGAGTGGAGTGCCAGACCTAAGGTTGAAGGATTTAGCCTGCTGTCAAGTCCTCCTGGAACGTTACATCCCCAGTCCTGAGGGTCTGTGCGGAGTGCGTGAAGCCGTGTGCACCCTGAGCCAGCAGAAGCTGCATGCCATTGAGGACAGCATGTACGACAACATTGACTTCTTCAAGCTCTTCCACTTGGTCAGTCCTCTCAAGCTTAATTCTTAAGGGTGATGATTCTTCTTGCTCTCATCAGGCCCCGTGTCTGATTTAGCATCAGAAGGGGGCTAAAACAGTCATCAGTTCTGCAGGATGGAGTGAGAACTCAGTCTTTAACACTTAGCAGCTATTACTTTCATGCTGACTGCGAAGCCAGTTTCCTAACTCTGGCTTATAGAAGAGGATGTTTGACTAAATGTGAGCAGTGGGGATGCTTTTGAATCCCAGCCCTCACAACCATGATGGTAAGAGCAGTTCTTAGCTACAGGGCTTACATTTTAACAGAATAAACATGGATGCTTTAGTGGGACATTGGGTGATTTGCAGTCTTTCACCCATGTTTTTTATATTGAGGACGGGCGGGGAAGTGATGCAAGGTTTCAGTAATCAAAGCTACCGATCTGTAGACCAGGCACGGTCGATAATAAAATGTGGTTTACTGGGATATTTTTTTCATGTAAGGACGTATTGTCATCTAAAAATGGATTTGTTCTCCCTGTTTTGTGGGTGAAGTCATGAGGTTTGAAGTTCTGTCAGTGTCATGAAAAATTGTAATATTAAAAATAAAATCAAGGAATAAGTTCATAGGCAAATGGTGGTTTATCCTATGCAAAGCTAACAGGAAAGAGAATGTTTGCATTCCCTGATACTAAATGGACAGTACCACGTTGCGCTTGTGTGTGGAGAGCACATGTTTAATTTTGGTTTAATTGAAATTCGCTGCTAACAAGAGTGGTCCTTACGGTCATTTCTGTTGAGGCGGTGGGGAGGGTAGTGGTGTGATTAGCTGACCTGCTGAACAGCAAAATAAGTCAACGTCCAATCAGGCTGGAGAGATTGCCAGCTCTGCCTTTTTGCCCCATACAGATAAGCAGTTTTACTCCACCCCCATAGTCAAGGCCCATGTTTTTCTGCATGGGTCTTTCCTGTTGTAAACAGCTGTGGGGGACAGTTTCAGTCACAGCCCCTGCATGGGAATTAGCGTTTTCAGTACTGCTGCCTCTTAATCTGAAGTGATAAGGGAGGGCGAATGTAAGAGGAAGGATGTGGATTTTTGGAGTTCTCTTTATCGCAGAATGTTTCCTGATTTTTTTTTTTATTTATTTATTTTTTTTTTTTAAATAGTATATATTTTTGTTTGTTTTTCTCTGGTGGAAGACTAGCTATTATTTGGAATAAATGCAGGTTTTTTTTATTAAGGAAGATGCTGTGATTAATTTCCAGCTATTTAAAATCTAAAATGCATCTTAAGTCTAATGAAATATACAGTGCACAGAAAGCCTTAGGAGATGGTATCAGTTTTCTGAGTTAAGTTAATTTACAAGCAGTCTCATTGGGTGACTTTTAATTAGTAACACCTTTACAATACAGTAACAAGAAACACCAGACATTTGTGTTTAGTATCCCTTTGGGAGCCAGTGACTACAATTACAATTAAAAGGAAAATGGCAAGAACAGAACTAAATGAGTCCGTCAGAAAAAATATAACGCATACTAAAAAGGAAATGTATGTGTGGAGATGTATTACTTCTGGCATCTTACTCTGAGCTCTTTTCCTTATTAAAAAAATTAGGGTTAGGGTTAACAAATTAGCACTTTCCCAACAGAGTATTCAGATAGTATTCATAGTCTGGGTCTTTATTGAGCTAGTATCCGAACAAATTCATTGTAGAGTCTTAAAGCATGTAAGTCGCTCTGGCTAAGGGCGTCTGCCAAAAGCTGTAAATGTAAAATTTGCTTGTCAATAGACTTTTGTCATGAAACTAATATGTTTGCAAAATTGTTACATAATTAAGCAAGCGCCCCAAGGCCACATTAATTCATTTCTCTTTTAAATAAGACAGTTATTATACTATGTATTAAATATAGCATGTAAATCCCAGTGAGGTGGTGAGACTATGCAGTATAAATGCAGCATGTCATGGTCCTAAAGATGCCATGAGCTTGCCTATGCATGGGTATCAAAGGCTAAGGAGCCCCCCCCCACCTCTCCACACCTGCCTCCAATATTTAAAGCAAACAGGAATTGCCCCAATATAGTATTTCTCCCAGTAGTGTACACCTACCTGTAAGTGTTACATATTGTATGATTGCATTAAAACAATAGACATTTGGCTTATTCAGGCTTATCCTGCAGTTAATGTGTTTACTTACCCACAAACTCTTTCCCTACTCAGCTTCCCAGGGTGCTTGACCACCACACTGCTGGCCCCAATCTGCGATTGTGGGGCAAAGTGCTCTTGGGCACCTCCAAGAAGTTGCACCAGGTAATGTTACTCTTCAAAAAAGCTTCAACACCTTGATATTAGAGTGCTAGATAGTGGATAACGTCAGGGTGTTGAGTTACACATGAGTAGCACTCAACATCAGCCCTGTTTAATTGTTGAACTTTTGCTTGTGGCTGTTCAGTTCAGGTAGAAGGTATTGAATGTGACATCATCCAGGGTAAGCTGTCGTGAGCTTACAGATGAAAAGGGGAAGTAGGTGACCCCATTGTCGTTGACCCAATTGTAATACTGTGAGTGCATTCCGGATTGAAAGAAGCGATTATCAGGTATCTTTTCACAAATTTTCTACCAAAATTGATCTTTGACTGAAATTCTATTATGTTAATCCCTTTAAAAATGCTTGAAATGCAGTCCGCTTTCACACAATTTAAAAGGTATCAAGAGACGCTAAAATGTCTATTGTGCTGTCCTGTCGTAGGTATTTTTTGAGATTGTGTGGTCCATTTCTGTCTTGTTATGGGCTAATCTACTGCTGCACAGCCTACCGTGAGTGCTGCATGGAAGCACTGCATATCCTTAACGACAGGTCTAATAAAACCTACATACTTATTTCTCACATATATATGGGACGAGGAGGAACTGACCAACAGTTGTCCTTGAACCCATTCATTATTTACTTATAATACTTATGATGTATAATCATGTGCCTTGCAATACGTTGGTGGACCATGCTCGGTTATTCCTTGCCTTGTGCCCATTGTCTCAGGATAGGTTCTGGACCTCCATGACCCAATACTATTTCTATACCAGGACAAATGGTATAGAAAGTGAATGAATGAATAATCCTGGCTTTCCTTACCTAGATGTTCAAATTGTTTATTACCAACTGCTATTAAGTCTGTCTATGATAATCTAATCTACAGTGTCTTACATCTTTACAGAATTTAAGTTATTTGGGCCAACTATGCCAAGAAGGGAGGTATATAAAGTGTACTAATGTTTATAGAATCTTTTAGACATTGCATTCATAGAAAATGTTACTAATTGAACAAGTCATCATAATTGCAGTTTAATAATAGTTTAAAGCACATATGTAACTGTTTCTGTTTAATTGTATTTACAGTGACATTCCCTCTTGAACATTGCTTTGCCTTCTGCTTTGTGCTTTGCAGGATTGACTTCTAGTTACTATATTTTGATTAGGAGAAATCATCAGAAAATGTATGGATGAACTATGACTTTTTGCACAGGATAGAAGTGGAAAGATCAGGAAATGTCTATCTTGCACTATTGCCAAAAGGATTTTAGCTTGACCTTTCTGAATTAGAGTGGTGAAATGTCACCCTAGTCCCATTGTGGTTTCTTCTAAAAAAAAAAAAAGCGATCAAGTAGAAGATGCAAGAGAAAGTTCTGGAGGTGGAGCCTGTAGTAATATTGCGTTAGTACAGCTATTGTGTAATAACACAATAGCTGTACTATCAATAGATTACTGTAAGTTAACGGAGGAAAACATTATAGCCATGCTGTAACTAATTAAATCACATAAGGTTAGTGGATTTATATTATCCTTCTACTTTCCCCTTGAGTAATAAGTTGTGGGAATGTAACATTTTAAAGGATCCCAATTTCGTTGGGAGAGGAATAACATTTTCTGTGACGCTGAGAAGGCCGGGTAAGCGTGCGTGTCTGTGTATGTGTAAAAGAACTCGGTACATTTTCTTTGAGTTGAATTGCATCACATTAGGGTATTTTGAGTAGACAGCTCTCTGTCACCTGCTCAATTCGTCTTTTTAGCCTCCTGGTTCTGAGGCCAAGGTCTGAAAATGCACGGGGCATGTAAATGGAGAAACATTGTAAAGCGCGAGTAGGATTTGCTCCTCATTTAGCCTTTGTCCCCGGTCGGGCTAAACAGTACTTCAGTGTGACAGATAAGCCCATCTGATTGAGCCAAATTAGGCACATCTGTCAGTCTGCACCAGCTCCACAGTTTAGGCTTCAGACAGTATGGTCTGTCAGTCTGTGTCCATAGAGATCGTTTTTCCGGGAGATGCCTCAAAATGTAGATCACATATGCAAATACATGTCTATCGTCGCATTCACCCAAGTGATGCCCATTCTTGTTTATCTATTATATGCTTTGCTTTTCGTGTCGCGTGTTTTATCGGATGTTGGAATGACACGTCAGCTTTCAGGCCTGGTCTTGGGCCTTTTTTGGCTGTATTGTACAGTATTTTGAATGGTTTGAATGGTCTAAAATGCTTGTAGCTTTTTTTGTACATTGCCTATTTTGATGCTAATTTCTTCACTTGCCTCTACTTAAGATGGATCTGAGGATCTTTGTTTCTAATCTCTACGGTATTCCTAGGCTGTGAGATGCCGACTTCTGGTTTTGATGCTAATATGCTAGCATGATTGTAGTTTTTTTACTTTGCCTGTTTTGATGCTAGTTTAATGTCTTTACTCTACTCATCAGCTCTCATCTGAGGAACTTTATTTCTAGTGTCGACGACATTCCTAGGGTGAGTTACGCCCACTTCCGGTTTTGATGCTAATATGCTAACATGATTGTAGTTTTTTTCTGTACATTGCCTATTTTGACGCTAATTTCTTAACTTGATTCTACTCATCAAGCCGGATCTGAGTAACTTTGTTTCTAATCTCTAGGGTATTCCTAGGCTGTGAGATGCCGACTTCTGGTTTTGATGCTAATATGCTAGCATGATTGTAGTTTTTTATACATTGCCTGTTTTGATGCTAGTTTTATGTCTTCACTCTACTCATCAACTCTGATCTGAGGAACTTTGTTTCTAGTGTCGACGACATTCCTAGGGTGAGTTACGCCCACTTCCGGTTTTCATGCTAACATGATTGTAGTTTTTTTGTGCATTGCCTGTTTTGATGCTAGTTTAATGTCTTTACTCATCAACTCTGATCTGAGGAACTTTGTTTCTAGTGTCGACGACATTCCTAGGCTGTGTTACGCCCACTTCCTGTTTTGATGCTAACATGATTGTAGTTTTTTCTGTGCATTGCCTGTTTTGATGCTAGTTTTATTTCTTTACTCTACTTATTATGATGGATCTGAGGATCTTTGTTTCTAATCTCTAGGGCATTCCTAGGCTGGTGAGATGCCGACTTCTGGTTTTGATGCTAATATGCTAACATGATTTGTAGTTTTTTCTGTACTTTGCCTGTTTTGATGCTAGTTTAATGTCTTTACTCTACTCATCAGCTCTGATCTGAGGAACTTTGTTTCTAGTGTCGACGACATTCCTAGGCTGTGTTACGCCCACTTCCGGTTATCTCACTGCTGATTTCCTGGAGCGGCTAGATTCCCTCAACCTATAACAACATGTTGATGTCCCCACACATTCCAGGGGTCACACACTTGACTTGGTCATTTCAAACTTCGCCCCCATCAGTAATCTACAGGTATATGATCTTGGAATCTTGGACCATAAAGTAGTGTCAATGGAGCTGCCCTTTCTCTCCCCCCATATCAAACCAAAACGTCAGATCCATTTCAGAAATCTGAAGACCATCAATGCAGATGCCCTGGACCTTAAATTTCTCTCCTCTGAACCTGTCAGCAGTGCAACAGCAGAGGTGCAACATGCACATCAATTTTCTTCAGACAAAAAGTTGATAATATCCGTTCATACCTCTCCATCACGAATATCTTGCCTCCTCCAACTGTCGACCTACTACCTGAGAAGGTCCAGCCACTTTGCTCCTTCTCTGCTACCACACGGGAAGAGGTGGAGAACGTCATCAGGAAAATTAAACCATCTACCAGTTCCCTGGACCCTTTCCCTTCAGCCCTGCTTAAGGTCAACATCTCTGCCGTCTCTCCACTCATCACCCGGATCATAAACCAATCCCTCCTGACTGGCCATATTCCTTCTACTTTAAAAACTGCTGTCATCAGACCTCTATTGAAAAAACCCACCATGGACTCTGAAGTTCTCTCTAACTATGGGCCCATCTCCAATCTTCCATGCCTCTCTAAAGTTCTGGAAAAAAACTGTTGCAGCACAACTTCATGATCACCTCAAACTGAGTAACCTGTTTGAAAAATTTCAGTCCGGTTTCCGCCCTGGCCATAGCACAGAAACAGCCCTGGTCAGGGTCACCAATGATCTTCTGATGACGGCAGATACTGGTTCCCCTTCTATACTCATCCTCCTCGACCTGACAGCTGCTTTTGACACAATAGACCATAACATCCTCTTTCACCGCCTGCAATGCACCCTTGGACTCTCAGGAACTGTTCATAACTGGTTCACGTCATACCTAACTGGCAGAACCGAACATGTCACCCTTGGCAGCGCAAAATCTCGCATCCACAACGTCACCTGTGGTGTCCCACAGGGCTCTGTGCTTGGCCTCACTTGACACCAAGTCAAGTGTGTGGGGACATCAACATGTTGTTGTAGGTTGAGGGAATCTAGCAGTTCCAGGAAATCAGCAGTGAGATAACCGGAAGTGGTCTTTACTCTACTCATCAACTCTGATCTGAGGAACGTTTTGTTTCTAGTGTCGACGACATTCCTAGGCTGTGTTACGCCCACTTCCTGTTTTGATGCTAACATGATTGTAGTTTTTTCTGTACATAGCCTGTTTTGACGCTAGTTTTATGTCTTTACTCTACTCATCAGCTTTGATCTGAGTAACTTTGTTTCTAATCTCTAGGGTATTCCTAGGCTATGAGATGCCGACTTCTGGTTTTGATGCTAATATGCTAACATGATTGTAGTTTTTTCTGTACATTGCCTGTTTTGATGCTAGTTTAATGTCTTTACTCATCAACTCTGATCTGAGGAACTTTTTCTTGTGTCGACGACATTCCTAGGGTGAGTTATGCCCACTTCCGGTTTTGATGCTAATATGCCAACATGATTGTAGTTTTTTGTGCATTGCCTGTTTTGATGCTAGTTTTATGTCTTCACTCTACTCATCAACTCTGATCTGAGGAACTTTGTTTCTAGTGTCGACGACATTCCTAGGCTGAGTTACGCCCACTTCTGGTTTTGATGCTAATATGTTAACAGGATTATCTGCTGTATTATCCCCCCATTAAACTAAAAAACCTTGCAGTGCCAATTCATGTATTTGCATTTAAAAAAAATAATTATAATTTGTATCCTGGTGCAGGGATGCCTTCCTTGGTCCAAAGAGGTGAGTGCTCAAATGATGTTAGTGGTATGATAGAAATGTTAATATCAGCACACATATTAGTGTGTGTTCCTCAATATAATAGTAAGTGTCCCCGTGCTTTGCATACATAAATGCTACACAAGTTATCCCCCCTACAAACTGAATCCATTTCTGATGTTGCCAGCGGGTTCCTGAGGCCACCCCCCGCCAAGTGTGCCCCACGTACCTCATATTAAACCCTTGAGGTGTCCAGGTCTGTAGTCGCTGGATCCACCTGTATTCCATTCTGACCCTTTGTGCGTGACCATGTACTATTTGCTAGTAAGCCTGAAATTACTACATTGTTTAGGCCATGTTATTGGAAGTGTTGTGCTACCATAATGAGCTTGGTATTCTGGGAAAATGTGTACAAGTGTTGTTTAAGACTAATGGTTTACTAATTTGTTGCCCGTCTCTCCCACATACTTTTCCTGACAATGGTTACATTGGATCAGAAAGATCACATTACAGGTAGTGAGGGAGATGTTTTCCTGAATAACAAATGTGAGATCCCAATGCCTTATGCTGTTAATTGGTTTAAAATAAGGGCATACCTGTGCTAAGGTATTGTCTTTAAAAGTATTGAATTTGGAATGCACTAAAATATCCTTAAGATTTTTGTTTTACCGATAGGCGGAGATGAACCTGAATTTTTGCAACTGTTGTGTCCTCTGAAAGTAATTTTTAAGCTTATTTAATGTTACAGCTTTCGAGGAGTAGGTAGTGATAAATATAATTATTGTACATTGCTCTGTTATAGACTGGGTTGGTATATAGATGTCCCTTAATGTTTTGGCTTTGATTTTGTCAGTGGGATGTAATAATTAGTTTCTTCCAATTGCCTTAGTGCTTCTAATTTGTACTGCTGTGTATCCAAGATAAAGCCTCAGGGATCGTTATCTGCCGGTTTAATGATTATATCTTTATTCTTATGTAATGTTTTGATGGCCCTCTGCTGCATTGTAATATTGGGTTTTTGTGTGTAATGGTGTGTGAGTGATTAAACTCATACAATGATTGATAACAATATTTAATTTAATCGGTAGAAACCTGCAGTGCTTTTTTTACTGTAGTGCTGTTTGAAAATATTAGATTACTTGTATAGTTTCCTATTGTAATACTATAATCTAGTATAAATGACTGTTCCCCGTAGTGGTAAGCCCTGGGAAGTAAGCATATGGCAGGCAATGGGTTTTAAAGGTAAGTTCATATCTCCTGTTTTTTGTTTCAGAATTTTTTCTTGCAGGTCACCTTGGTGATAATGGTTCAACTGAATAAAATATCATGCCCCCTGGTGGTTGTTGTTAATTATTGCCTTTGGGAGGGGGGTTTCAGGTACATTTACCAAGGGGGATCCCAAAAAGGTAAGTAAAAAACGGTAAGTAAGGGGGTTAGGGTGCTTTAGGGGGGTTAGGGTGCTTTAGGGGGGTTAGGTGTTGAGGTTTATGGTTGGGGTAAGTGTTGGGGTTGGGGGGGTTTCTAAGTGCTGGGGTTGGGGGGGTTTCTAAGTGCTGGGGTTGGGGGGGGTTTCTAAGTGCTGGGGTTGGGGGGGGTTTCTAAGTGCTGGGGTTGGGGGGGGTTTCTAAGTGCTGGGGTTGGGGGGGGTTTCTAAGTGCTGGGGGTCTCCAAGTGCTGGGGGTCTCCAAGTGCTGGGGGTCTCCAAGTGCTGGGGGTCT